>NW_023331925.1:0-31375 GCF_011100685.1 Canis lupus familiaris | reverse complement strand
TTTTATCATTTGAATTATATTTTTTCCACCTAGCTTTCTTTGCCTAACTTTCTCCTTATTGCACAACAAAAGAAGTATGATTTCTGTTTGGGCCTTTCTCTGCACATTTAATAACTAATTGGGTTACTAATTTATTTGTAAATAAAGTGCAAGCCTTTTAGATAAGGAAGGCCTCTTTGTTTCCTGTTTTTTCCCAAATAAAGAGAAAATATATGTCATTTTATACTTTTTTTCATATCTCTACAATTTTCCTTCTTTAACCAATTTGACTATTATATTTGAATACATAACTATAATTCCTTAAAATGCCAGTGTAGTGTGGAAAAATAAAATCTATTTGAGTACATGTGTACAGTTTTGTTTCTTTTTTTAAGATTTTATTTACTTGAGAAAGAAAGCATGAGCGGGGCAGGGGTGGAGGAAGGGCAGAGGGAGAAGGAGAGGGACAGACTTCCCTCAATCCCTCTGAGCAGGGAGCCTGACATGGGGCTCAATCCCAGCACCTCATGATCTTGACCTGAGCTGAAGGCAGATGCTTAATTGACAGCCACCCAGGTTCCCATGTTTACAATTTTTCTTAAAAATTTGCTCTCCAGAATCACAGACTCTATGTTCTGTCTCAAGTATAATTCAGAGGACTGATTTTTTTTTCCAGGTAAGGGCTTAATTTTACAAAACCTTCTCTAATCTTCTGCCAGTTCAAAGCCATACCCCATTGTCATCAACTCCAGGTTATAATAGTTATGTTTATTAATAATAGTGGTGAGAGAATGACCTTTGTGATGTTTGCCATTTGAGTTATACCCTTCAAATCTTATTCTCTTCTAGGAGGTTATTGGTTATTTCTATAACTCTTTAAGGAGTCATAGAAAGTGTGTGTCACATTGTCTTGATCTTATTTGTTTCCATTTATTTCCCTTGTAAGAGCATGAGTTCCTTGAAGGTAGGAATCTCATTCCATTATTCATGGTGTTTCTAATCCTTAGAATAGAGTCTGATATTGACCAAGAAAATAATAAATATTTGGTAAATTGTTGAATGAATAAAGGGATGAATGAATGAAAGCATTGGTATTGCCTCCAACATATTATACATATAGCGACTTTATATTTCTGTGTAGCTAGGGGTTCATCTGCCAAGTCTGAAAATCCTGATGTACTATAGCCTCTGGCATACTTTATGACACTTTTTAATATGACTGAACAATTTTGTAACTAGTTTCCACATAAATAATAACAAACATCCTTTACTGTTAACATCAAAATTGAATTACATGATACAATATTTTTATGCAAACTGGAATGTAATCAAGTAGCTCTAGCTTCCTGTGGCCATGACTGCTATTGACAGATGTTAAATGAACTCCAGTGTTTTTTTTGTTTGTTTTTGTTTTGTTTTTAAGAAAATTTTGTATTATAACAGATTTTCTTTGGCAAATTCATGGAATAATGACTTTGAATAAGCCTTAGGAATTATAATTACAATATAAGTTATTTCTTTTTCCATCTATTTCTCCCTTCTCAGTTGTGCTGGTCGAAAACGAACAATATTTTTTTTTTTAATTTATTTTTTATTGGTGTTCAATTTACTAACATACAGAATAACACCCAGTGCCCGTCACCCATTCACTCCCACCCCCCGCCCTCCTCCCCTTCTACCACCCCTAGTTCGTTTCCCAGAGTTAGCAGTCTTTACGTTCTGTCTCCCTTTCTGATATTTCCCACACATTTCTTCTCCCTTCCCTTATATTCCCTTTCACTATTATTTATATTCCCCAAATGAATGAGAACATATAATGTTTGTCCTTCTCCGACTGACTTACTTCACTCAGCATAATACCCTCCAGTTCCATCCACGTTGAAGCAAATGGTGGGTATTTGTCATTTCTAATAGCTGAGTAATATTCCATTGTATACATAAACCACATCTTCTTTATCCATTCATCTTTCGTTGGACACCGAGGCTCCTTCCAGTTTGGCTATCGTGGCCATTGCAGCTATAAACATCGGGGTGCAGGTGTCCCGGCGTTTCATTGCATTTGTATCTTTGGGGTAAATCCCCAACAGTGCAATTGCTGGGTCGTAGGGCAGGTATATTTTTAACTGGAAACGAACAATATTTATAAAAATTAAAAACTAGAGAGACTATCTCTTATTAAAACACTTAATCCTAAGTATTTAAAAGGAAAACCCTTAGGAGAGGAGTTATCAGGAGAGAGTCAGCAAATAGAAGTGATCAAGTGGAGTTCTGAGGTACTGTGTGGCTATCTATTCTGGGGCAATCCTCTTCCCTTCCTTTAAATTCAACAAAAGGAATACAGATTACAGCCTGGCTGGTGGCTCTTTCTCAGTATACATTATCACATAGATAGAGTAGGCCATACTCACTGGGAAACATGAATTCACAGACCAAAATAACCAGATACCTAGGTACAGAGAATGAAAAATAAAATAATAAATAATAAATAAATAAATAATAAATAAATAAATAAATAAATAAATAAATAAGGTGAACAGCACAGAGGCATAATTACTGAAACAGATAACTGAGAATCTAATATAACATGATGGATACGAGGCTAGCAATATGAAATAAGAACAGTAAATCACAAAAGGAACTAGTAATAAATATGAAAAATGCAATAATATCAGTAAAGAACACAATGAGCTATATAGCTAGAAGTATAAAGCTGAAAAATAAATTAGTGTGTTGAAACATCAGATTGAGGAACTTTGCTAGAAGGCAACAGTTAAGGATAAAGATATTAATTTTAAATGAGCAGAATTATTGTCTATATAGATAGTTTAAATTCCTTAATTGAAGCACTTATCACTAAAAGTAGATAAAAATAACTAAATAAAAAGAGATCTAAAAACACTGTCTACAAAGACATTAAATTAAAAAAAAAGACACGGAAAGATAGAAAAAATATACTGGGTAAGTATATGCTTATGGAAAACAGTAGGAATAAGTTAATATGACAAAAAATGATTTAAAAAGTAACTAAGAAGGTTAAAGAAGGGTATGCTACTCTAGTAAAAAGACTAAGAGAATAAAATGCCATAATCAGTATAAACTTGTATGCACCCAACAACATCACTTCAAAATATATAAGCTACAAATGTCAAGAAGAGAAGTACTAATAAACCTACTCTAGTTCAAGTCTTTAATAGATTACCCAGGGATAGTAATAGATCAAGAAGACAAAAATAAATAGAAATATTAGAGACCTGAAATATAAGATTCAAATATTTATTTTATAGATATATATTGTGCAAGAGTAGATACATAGATAAATTCTTAAGATTTGAATTATGTGTGTATGTATGTGCATGTGTGTGTGTCTGTGTAAAAGAGAGAGAGAGACAGAGAGGGATAGAAATCTATAACCAAATTTAAAGAATATGTTCTTTTTGAAAACACATGAAACATTTACAAAATGGACCATGTATTTGACAGTAAGGATAGCATAAAAGATGAGATTTATGCAATCCTAGAGGCACTGAGTCTCTATTATTCTAAGACTGTATGATGTATTTGTTTTCACATAACAAAATTATCTTAATATAAAACAATATTGAGGGGATTAAATTGCCTGAAGAAAGACAGCATGTTATAGAAGACAAGGCATTCACCATCCTAATACCCTACACACAAACATACAGTTGCTTTCTGTAGTGAGTCTTCTGTGATAATCATATTTTATGGAATTTTCTAAAGATATCATATTGCCTTAATAATAGTTATAATGCATGAAGCATTACTTATGTGGCATATATGTATAGTTTTAACAGTTATATTTTCAATATCTTAATAAAAATTTCATGAAAGGTATGTCGATTTAATGAATGGAGAAGTTGGGGCATAAATAAATTAACTTTCAGCAACTGATCAGAACTGGAATGTGAACCAGGACAGCTTGATTCCAGATGCTGAGATTTCCCCAGAGACCAGGAATGTTATTTGAGAGTAGGGCTAGCTAGGTATAAGAAACATTAAGTAAATGCATGTTGAATTGAATTAAATTCTCTTCACTGTAATGAAATTCTGACCACAAAAACAGAGGTCAAATATCAATACCACTTTAGGTATATAGTTGATACAAGATAATTTTAAACAAAGCAAATAAATATCATGCCAGCCTGCATGGAATAGTGTGCAGAATCACTGTCTTACCAATGAGCCACATGTATCCTTTCAATGTACTGTTTCATGAGTGCATGTGGTAATTACAGCCAAAAGATCTGAGTAAATCAATTCCTTAATGTAGTAATGGCATTGCAAGAGTAGTAATGGTAACATTAATAACAATAACCATAATCCTATGAAAGTTTGAAAACATAAAGTCTCCTAGAGACTATGCAGCTATTTGCTAAATGCATTTTTTAAGGGGGAAATAATTTATTTTTATTGGCTTTGACCCAACAAAATATTAATATCTTTACATCATTTTTATCTTGCTAATAAAGGAGTTCAGAATTTTTAACATATCTTGCTAGGCAGTGCTCCAAATCTTGCCCTCTAGTTGGTATTACAGTATCAGTAATTGGTGTCTCATATTAACATTTATTTAAAGCTGCTGATTTAACATTTAAAAATTCTGGGGTTAATGGATCTGTATTCACAGATCCATTAACCTCAATAAAAACAAATGGAACCTCTTGTGAACTAAATCAGTTCATATCATGGATATGCTTGCTCTAATACTCACAACATTTAGATGGTCCTGATAAAATGTCAGGTCATAAAAAAGGTCTACTAACATAATAATATTCAAGGTGATTTTCAGTCTTTGCCATTGTTATTGTCCTATGCAAGAAGAAACAGCTTCTTTATACAATATGGTCCATACAAACTATCTCCCACACACATATTTGCTGCAGCTTGTCGATTCTTACAATATTCTAGAGTTGCCTCCTCTAAAAGTTCTGTGACTTACTAAAGCCCAGGTGCTTCCTTGGTACTAATCATAGACTTCTAAATCTTATGTACTTCAAAATCTGATCTAGGTTCTCTTTTTAAAGAAAAAGTAATTAGGGAAAAACTTGCATAATATAGGCACTATTGGATTCTAAACAAATATTGAGAACTTGAGGAAAGGCATTAGAACAATTTTTACTACTTTCCAAAAATGTGAATATGAGCAAGTCACTTAAATTCTGTGAGTTCAAGTTTCATAGTATAGTTCAAGTTTTAAATATAGGAATATTTCTGTGTGGTTTTGTTTTTCAGTATTTTGAGGTTTAAAAGCAGACTTTTCTCCTAATTTAATGAGGTATCATATGCATTCCCACACAGTAAAATGTACAATTCAAGTGAAGATTAGAACATTTACAACATTCTAAAAGTTTTCTAATATTTCTTCCTAGTATGAATTTACCACACTAGAAGGGAAACCATTTTTCTGATTTCAATGAAATCTTTAAGTAAATAATGTTTTGTATCTGGCTTCCTTCAATCATTGCTACAGGTGTGAGATTTGTTCATGGTCCTGAGTGCAATGGCAGTTGGTTCTTCCTTACTGCTGTTGTGTAGAATTTTATTGTTCAGTCTTACTTCAGTTTATTTTTTCTCTTATTTTGAAGATTTGCGCTATGTCCAGTTAGAGGCCGTTATGAACGATGCCCTTTTTCAAATAAAAGTTTCCCGTGATTGTGGTTGTATCCTTTGAAAGAGAAAACACAAAGCTATGATAAATAATACTCATACCTTTAGAGGGTGTTTTAACTATCCATGGCCACATAGCAATCAACTTGAAACATACTAGCTTAAAATGATAAAGGTTTTATCGTTTATAACAACTTGCTGGGTTAGATCTTGGTCATGACTAGGATGGCAGTTCTTTTGCTCCACAGGGAGTTGACTGTGCTAATTCACCTGGTTTTAGCTAGCAGCTAACCTGGGCTGAAAGATCCAGGGTTCATATTCTTGTCTGACACCTTATTTCTACTCCAAGTAGCTTTTTCAAATGCCTAGTTTGGAATTTCTCACAGAATTGTGTACTCGGCTTATTGCTTTTTGGAGTAAACATGAAGCTGCTGGATTCCTTAAAGTTAGTCTAAGCTTGAAACTGAAATAGGGTCACTTCCAATGCATTTTATTGGTCATAAGACCAGTCGGTTTCAAGGGAAAGGATAGAGTATCCACTATTTTTTTTAAGATTATTTATTTATTTGAGAGACAAAGAGCAACAGAGAGAGAACACATGCAAGTGGGGGGAAGGACCGAGGAGGAGAATCTTTCAAACAGACTCCATGCAGAGTGTAGAGTGCAAAGCCAGACAAGGGGCTTGATCTCACATGAGACATGTGAGCTGAAACCAAGAGTCATATGCTTAACTGACTGAGCAAATCAGGGACCCTGAATATCTACCTTTTGTTAGTCAGAATTGGGATCACACATACCATTTGCTAAATTTATATCCCTCATTTAAATTCATTCACACAAAGACATGATTATCCTCATTTGGATATGTGGAAAGTAAAATTTATAGAAAAAGATGCTTGTGCAGTGTGTCTCAACTTTTAAGTGAACAAAACCTGGATTTAAACCTGATTCTGCTTGACTCTGTACCTATGTTCCTCATTACTATCTAACTCTGCCTACAGAAAAACATTAATTTACATTTTGTATTTCTAGGTTTTAAACAAACAAAACAAACAAAAATCTCGGAAGTTGCCTTATAGGCTGCATTACATGTATTTGAAACCATGGGCATAATTAATATTTATGTTGTAGTCACCATACTCACTTTAAATAGTGGATTTAATACATAAATACTATACATCTATAGGTTGGGAAAGAAATTATTAATTCATTTGGGCTGTTGAATAATTTTTGTTGTGGTACATTTGTTTAGATTGACACAATGTCATAGGAAGCCATATTTATCCTAAATGAAAATCATGTCACTTTCCTGCTTAAAACCATCTACAGGTTTTAAGAAATATTGCTTTTTAAGAAATATTCCTAAACTAATCATGTTGCAGCAATCTTGTAGTACTCTCCCAAACATGCCAAGCTCATGTCTATGGACTGGAGCTCTCTTCTTCTGTACCTTAGCATCACTAACTCATCCCATCCTTATGGTCATCCTTATGGTCAAATGCCAGTTTCTCAGAGAAGACTTTCCTGACAGCTCGTTAAAAATAGAAAGTAAGTGGTTTATTTTTTCTGTAATTGTGTACCTAGAAATAGATCATACCTAATGCTCAGTGTTTATTATATTGTCATTGAGTGCATGGATGGATAGCTTGTCATATTTTTTGAGTAAGTTCCTACCATGTGACTGACTGCTCAAGCCCCTGCTTTTGTTGAGATAGTTACACCACATTACAGCCCCATAATACTTTAAGTATCTTTATTACTGTCCTTGCCTTATTGTCCTATCAGTGTTGCTTTACTTATTTTCTCTTGTGGAAGATTTAGATCAGTGTTATTGTCTTACCCATGTGCTTATTTGTCACACATTACATGATATATTATTGATACTCAAGATATGTTTGCTGGATGAACATAGAATAACCACTCCCTCCATTAAAAAAAAAGTTACATCACTTAGTTTAATCTACTATTAACAAAATACAATAGTTCAACATTTTAATTTAAAATACATTATAATTACCTAGAAGATTGTATGTTGGGAAGATTGGCTGAAAATGACATTGTATCTTGAATCCATGTAATTTAGTGAGCAAGATATGTTACCCTAATTAAATTTCTAAAGAGTTTCTACCATTTTATGGTTAGTTTATAATTCAGAGAAAATATAGCCTTCAAATTGGAAGTCACTTGCAGGGCACAGTCACCATGCTGGAAATTAAAGTAATCTTACTCTCTTCAGCTAACATTTCTTCAATGACCTTAGAAGTTCAGTTCCATTTTCAGTTTAAATGGCCCAGTCTATAAATGGAGATGGTTTGTGTAATGGGTCAATGGCTGAAAAATGGTCATTTTTTAAGAATAAAATACCCTGAGTAGGATTATAGTATCTATATGCCTAAGGGACTTTATCTGTCCTTTTCATTATGATTTTGCATGTGACAAATGGATAAAAGGAATCAGAGGTTCATAGGACCCCTCCAGCCTCCAGGCAAAATAAATCAACTTTCAAGAAAAAAGGCACAAGCATTTAAATGTTAAAATCTCTATCTATCTTTACTTTGACCCAATTTTGTCTCCTTCAATGCAAAGATGAGTATAAAGCCCTATTCTACCCCCTTTTTGCAGATTTTACAGAACTCTTCTGTGTATGTGTGTTTCCAGTTTTTCCCCCCACAAAGGAAAATACAAACTTATTTGCCAGTGTTAGAATCCTGTGAATTCAAATTTTCTGCCTCCCATGAAATCACTGCCCAATTTTAATATCTTTTCAGTATTTCATTTATTTTTTAACCTGGAAAATAGGAATGGATAAAGGAATTCCCAAGAATAATCTGGGAATTAGCACAAAATTAATATATATCAACGAAAGAGAAAAAAATATGAGTCTGAAAATTTAATACTTAACACTAAATAAACTGTTAAATATTTATAGTGACATTTAATGACTGAAATTGTATGTAACAGTGTATTTCCAGAAAGACTTTCAGTACCAGTAAGGCAGTGGGTCATGGTAAACACTAAATTGGTTTCCAGAAGCTTGAAATATTTGACTATAATTAGGCTTTGAAACCTGTTCCAGAAAATCATATGAGCATCAGAAGCTGACTCTTAAAAAGTTTTAATTACTATGAAAATAGCTGAAGACTTCAAACATCAAAGCCTATTGTCTTATAAGTATTAGTCTATTACCATAACATATAGTTTGGAAAATAAGGCATAGCCACGCTTAGAAAATGGTGAAAAAATATTTAAGTATTTCTCTATTTAGCAAAATAGACATTGTCAGTTTTTCTGGTGCTGTGAGTTTGTTTCAACTCTACTAAGCATCAACTAGATTGCATTCTCATGTTGGAGAGTAGAATGCATCACTGTGTGAATTGAAATGCATTACTCTGTGAATTGGAAATGAATTAGGGCACACTCTACTGCACTTCTCTCCTGTCATATTCTGCTGTTCTAAAAATGATTTCTATAGGAGTTTACTATCAGATCCAGGACAACACTTTATAAACAAAATTTAATGGAAGCTTTCATCTGTTAAATTTCATTACAACTCATATTAGCTCCTTTTTTACACTATAAACGTGCTTGTTCTGTAAGTTGCAGTTGTATCATCCACAACTGCCTAGGCAATGCAATGGTTTAAGTACCTCAGGAAGGAAAGAAGAGAAAGTTTTTGTTTTTTGTTTTTTTGTTTTTACATTAAATACTTATCATCTTCAAGGTTTTAAAATTAAAATCAGAGCAAAGCATTTTCTATTCTTTTATAAACATGATAATTTGGAGAAAAAAATAACTTTAGTTTGATCAGGATAATAGAAGCCCAAATTCCACCAAAGGTCCAACATTGAAGCTTTATATTTTTAATTAAAGTTTAAATAATTGGATTTGGTCAGTGAGGGATATTTGAAGGAGGTGATGGAAACACCTTTCTCTTATCTAATACATTTCTAAGATTAGGTGTATATTGTTATATCAAAATGGCTTTTATTGGTATATGCCCTTAATAATTCATCCTCAACTTTGACAAGTTGATATTGTTACCCTCACTTAGAAGTATTTTAAAAATTTTTGTACGGGGAACACATTGGGAATTTCAGAGTACAAAAATTCATCATTCTCCTTGTTCTAATTCTGTGAAAGTTTATATTCACATGCAGAAATGACATGGGTCTCATTTCAATCCTTTACATTTTATCTGTTCACAGTTTTCTTTAAACTTCATGATCTGAGAGAATGGCATGCTGTGTATGAATGTTTGTGAGTGTCTGTGAGTATCTGTGAGTGTCTGTGGGTGTACGTATACATTAAAGATGAAGGTGTTTAATTTGGCAGCACATCCTAGCAACATTTCTAACATTGGCTTTGGTTTTCTTGGTGATTCTTTCCAGCACTCCATAATGTTTTTTTATGCTCATGGATTTTTCATTTTGCTCAAATAAGTCATGATCACCAAAGTTCAACTATTTTCCCAATTACTACACAGCATGCCAGGTGTCACGTCTTAGCAGGGGGAGGCCTCTGTGCTATGGCTTTAAATCATTGCTTGACAACAACTTACTTAACACATAATTCAATAAATATACAAAGTGCACAGAAAAATTGACAATCCACTTGTTTGAAGATAGCTACATTGCAACTTTAATATGCATGTTTTTTGTTTGAATACAAGTAGTAATATTTGTTACGTTGACAATCTAACTAGGGATAAACAACACCATCAACCCTATTTTAAAGATGAGATATCTATAGCTAATTTGAATATTTTTGCTTTATATATGAAATCATATTAGCAGTTGAGAGCCATCTATCTATAGCAATTGTTTATATTAAGAAAGTACTCGGGTAAGACTGAATAAGGAAATATGCTGGTTTCTGGAGGAGGGGCTAGATGGCGGAAGAGTAGGGTCCCCAGGTCACCTGTCCCCACCAAATTACCTAGATAAAGGTCAAATCATCCTGAAAATCTACGAATTCGGCCTGAGATTTAAAGAGAGAACAGCTGAAACGCTACAGGGAGAAGAGTTCGCGCTTCTATCAAGGTAGGAAGACGGGGGAAAAGGAAATAAAGAAACAAAAGGCCTCCAAGGGGGAGGGGCCCCGCGAGGAGCCGGGCTGAGGCCGGGGCGAGTGTCCCCAGGACAGGAGAGCCTCGTCCCGGAGGAGCAGGAGCTGCACCGACCTTCCCGGTGGAAAGGGGCTCGCAGGGAGTTGGAGCAGGACCCAGAAGGGAGGGGGTGACCTCGGGTTCCCTGGGACACTAACAGACACCTGCGCCCTGGGAGAGTGCGCTGAGCTCCCTAAGGGCTGCAGCGCGCACGGCGGGACCCGGAGCAAGCGCGGGGGGGGGAGCTCGGGCAGAGGAAGAGGCTCCGTGCAGAGGGGGCTGCGGGGCTCCGGGAGCAGCTCCGAGGGGCTTGGGCGGCGGCTCCGCGGAGGGGGCTGCGCGGCCGGGAGCGCAAATCCAACAGCGCAGGCCCCGGGAGCACAGGGCGCCGGGACACAGCCCAGGATCCGGCCTCCCCCGGGACAGGCAG
This sequence comes from Canis lupus familiaris, assembly GCF_011100685.1. NCBI lineage: Eukaryota > Metazoa > Chordata > Mammalia > Carnivora > Canidae > Canis > Canis lupus. The sequence continues at coordinate 20,234 of NW_023331925.1, read as the reverse complement.
AGGCCAGGAGGGCCCAGGACAGGAAGACGCTCCTGCCCCGAGCTGAGCAGATCAGCGGCCCCGCCCCGGAGCCTCCAGGCCCTGCGACGGAGAGCTCAGGAGCTACTGCAGGGCTGACTCCAGGGCTCCAGAGCTGGCCCCACCACTGGGGGTGTTCGTCCTGGGGCCTCACGGGGTAAACAACCCCCACTGAGCCCTGCACCAGGCGAGGGGCATAGCAGCTCCCCCAAGTGCTAACACCTGAAAATCAGCACAACAGGCCCCTCCCCCAGAAGACCAGCTAGAAGGAGAAGTTTCCAGGGGGAGTCAAAGGGACTTAAGTATACAGAATCAGAAGATACTCCCGTTATATTTATTATTGTTTTTGATTTCTGATTGCTTCCCCCCACCCTTTTTCAATTTCTTTTTTTTTCTTTTTCCTTCTCTTTTTTTCCTTTTTTTCTTCCTTTTTTTCTTCTTTTCTTTCTCTTTTCTTTCCTTCTTTCTCTCCTCTCTTTTTCTCCTTTTCCCAATACAACTTGTTTTTGGCCACTCTGCACTGCGCAAAATGACTAGAAGGAAAACCTCACCTCAAAAGAAAGAATCAGAACAGTCCTCTCTCCCAGAGTTACAAATCTGGAGTACAATTCAATGTCAGAAAGCCAATTCAGAAGCACTATTATACAGCTACTGGTGGCTCTAGAAAAAAGCATAAAGGACTCGAGAGACTTCATGACTGCAGAATTTAGATCCAATCAGGCAGAAATTAAAAATCAATTGAATGAATGAGATGCAATCCAAACTAGAAGTCCTAACCACGAGGGTTAACGAGGTGGAAGAACGAGTGAGTGACATAGAAGACAAGTTGATGGCAAAGAGGGAAACTGAGGAAAAAATAGACAGACAATTAAAAGACCATGAAGACAGATTAAGGGAAATAAACGACAGCCTGAGGAAGAAAAACCTACGTTTAATTGGGGTTCCCGAGGCGCTGAAAGAGACAGAGGGCCAGAATATGTATTTGAACAAATCATAGCAGAAAACTTTCCTAATCTGGGAAGGGAAACAGGCATTCAGATCCAGGAAATAAAGAGTTCCCCCCTAAAATCAATAAAAACCATTCAACACCTCGACATTTAATAGTGAAGCTTGCAAATTCCAAAGATAAAGAGAAGATCCTTAAGCAGCAAGAGACAAGAAATCCCTGACTTTTATGGGGAGGAATATAAGGGTAACAGCAGACCTCTCCACAGAGATCAGAAAGGCCAGAAAGGGCTGGCAGGATATATTCAGGGTCCTAAATGAGAAGAACATGCAACCAAGAATACTTTATCCAGCAAGGCTCTCATTCAAAATGGAAGGAGAGATAAAGAGCTTCCAAGACAGGCAGGAACTGAAAGAATAAGTGACCTCCAAACCAGCTCTGCAAGAAATTTTAAGGGGGACTCTTAAAATTCCCCTTTAAGAAGAAGTTCAGTGGAACAGTCCACAAAAACCAGGACTGAATAGATATCATGATGACACTAAACTCATATCTTTCAATAGTAACTCTGGACATGAACGGGCTTAATGACCCCATCAAAAGGCGCAGGGTTTCAGACTGGATAAAAAAGCAGGACCCATCTATTTGCTGTATACAAGAGACTCATTTTAGACAGAATGACACCTACAGCCTGAAAATAAAAGGTTGAGAACCATTTACCATTCAAATGGTCCTCAAAAGAAAGCAGGGGTAGCCATCCTTATATCAGATAAACTAAAATTTACCCCAAAGACTGTAGTGAGAGATGAAGAGGGACACTATCACATACTTAAAGGATCTATCCAACAAGAGGACTTAACAGTCCTCAATATATATGCCCCGAATGTGGGAGCTGCCAAATATTTAAACCAATTAATAACCAAAGTGAAGAAATACTTAGATAATATAACACTTATACTTGGTGACTTCAATCTAGCTCTTTCTACCCTCGATAGGTCTTCTAAGCACAATATCTCCAAAGAAACGAGAGCTTTAAATGATACACTGGACCAGATGGATTTCACAGATATCTACAGAACTTTACATCCAACTCAACTGAATACACATTCTTCTCAAGTGCACATGGAACTTTCTCCAGAATAGACCACATACTGGGTCACAAATCGGGTCTGAACTGACACCAAAAGATTGGGATCGTCCCCTGCATATTCTCAGACCATAATGCCTTGAAATTAGAGCTAAATCACAACAAGAAGTTTGGGAGAACCTCAAACATGTGGAGGTTAAGGACCATCCTGCTAAAAGACGAAAGGGTCAACCAGGAAATTAAGGAAGAATTAAAAAGATTCATGGAAACTAATGAGAATGAAGATACAACCATTCAAAATCTTTGGGATGCAGCAAAAGCAGTCCTAGGGGGAAATACATTGCAATACAAGCATCCATTCAAAAACTGGAAAGAACTCAAATACAAAAGCTAACCTTACACATAAAGGAGCTAGAGAAAAAAACAGCAGATAGATCCTACACCCAGCAGAAGAAGAGAGTTCATTAAAATTCGAGCAGAACTCAACGAAATCGAGACAAGAAGAACTGTGGAACAGATCAACAGAACCAGGAGTTGGTTCTTTGAAAGAATTAATAAGATAGATAAACCATTAGCCAACCTTATTAAAAAGAAGAGAGAGAAGACTCAAATTAATAAAATCATGAATGAGAAAGGAGAGATCACTACCAACACCAAGGAAATACAAACGATTTTAAAAACATATTATGAACAGCTATATGCCAATAAATTAGGCAATCTAGAAGAAATAGACACATTCCTGGAAAGCCACAAACTACCAAAACTGGAACAGGAAGAAATAGAAAACCTGAACAGGCCAATAGCCAGGGAAGAAATGGAAGCAGTCATCAAAAACCTCCCAAGACACAAGAGTCCAGGGCCAGATGGCTTCCCAGGGGAATTCTATCAAACGTTTAAAGAAGAAATCATACCTATTCTACTGAAGCTGTTTGGAAAGATAGAAAGAGATGGAGTACTTCCAAATTCGTTCTATGAGGCCAGCATCACCTTAATTCCAAAACCAGACAAAGACCCCACCAAAAAGGAGAATTACAGACCAATATCCCTGATGAACATGGATGCAAAAATTCTCAACAAGATACTGGCCAATAGGATCCAACAGCACATTAAGAAAATTATTCACCATGACCAAGTAGGATTTATCCCCGGGACACAAGGCTGGTTCAACACTCGTAAAACAATCAACGTGATTCATCATATCAGAAAGAGAAAAACCAAGAACCATATGATCCTCTCATTAGATGCAGAGAAAGCATTTGGCAAAATACAGCATCCATTCCTGATCAAACTCTTCAGAGTGTAGGGATAGAGGGAACATTCCTCGACATCTTAAAAGCCATCTATGAAAAGCCCACAGCAAATATCATTCTCAATGGGGAAGCACTGGGAGCCTTTCCCCTAAGATCAGGAACAAGACAGGGATTTCCACTCTCACCACTGCTGTTCAACATAGTACTTGAAGTCCTAGCCTCAGCAATCAGACAACAAAAAGACATTAAAGGCATTCAAATTGGCAAAGAAGTCAAACTCTCCCTCTTTCGCTGATGACATGATACTCTACATAGAAAACCCAAAAGCCTCCACCGCAAGATTGCTAGAACTCATACAGCAATTTGGTAGCGTGGCAGGATACAAAATCAATGCCCAGAATCAATGGCATTTCTATACACTAACAATGAGACTGAAGAAAGAGAAAATAAGGAGTCAATCCCATTTACAATTGCACCCAAAAGCATGAGATACCTAGGAATAAACCTCACCAAAGAGGTAAAGGATCTATACCCTCAAAACTATAGAACACTTCTGAAAGAAATTGAGGAAGACACAAAGAGATGGAAAAAATATTCCATGCTCATGGATTGGCAGAATTAATATTGTGAGAATGTCAATGTTACCCAGGGCAATATACACGTTTAATGCAATCCCTATCAAAATACCATGGACTTTCTTCAGAGAGTTAGAACAAATTATTTTAAGATTTGTGTGGAATCAGAAAAGACCCCCGAATAGCCAGGGGAATTTTAAAAAAGAAAACCATAGCTGGGGGCATCACAATGCCAGATTTCAGGTTGTACTACAAAGCTGTGGTCATCAAGACAGTGTGGTACTGGCACAAACACAGACACATAGATCAATGGAACAGAATAGAGAACCCAGAAGTGGACCCTGAACTTTATGGTCAACTAATATTCGATAAAGGAGGAAGACTATCCATTGGAAGAAAGACAGTCTCTTCAAAAAATGGTGCTGGGAAAATTGGACATCCACATGCAGAAGAATGAAACTAGACCACTCTCTTTCACCATATACAAAGATAAACTCAAAATGGATGAAAGATCTAAATGTGAGACAAGATTCCATCAAAATCCTAGAGGAGAACACAGGCAACACGCTTTTTGTACTCGGCCACAGTAACTTCTTGCAATTTACATCCACGAAGGCAAAAGAAACAAAAGCAAAAATGAACTATTGGGACTTCATCAAGATAAGAAGCTTTTGCACAGCAAAGGATACACTCAACAAAACTAAAAAACAACCTACAGAATGGGAGAAGATATTTGCAAATGATGTATCAGATAAAGGGCTAGTTTCCAAGATCTATAAAGAACTTCTTAAACTCAACACCAAAGAAACAAACAATCCAATCATGAAATGGGCAAAAGACTTGAAGAGAAATCTCACAGAGGAAGACATAGACATGGCCAACACGCACATGAGAAAATGCTCTGCAGCACTTGCCACCAGGGAAATACAAATCAAAACCACAATGAGATACCACCTCACACCAGTGAGAATGGGGAAAAGTAACAAGACAGGAACCACAAATGTTGGAGAGGATGGGGAGAAACGGGAAACCCTCTTACACTGTTGGTGGGAATGTGAACTGGTGCAGCCACTCTGGAAAAACTGTGGAGGTTCCTCAAAGAGTTAAAAATAGATCTGCCCTACGACCCAGCAATTGCACTGTTGGGGATTTACCCCAAAGATTCAGATGCAATGAAATGCCGGGACACCTGCACCCCGATGTTTCTAGCAGCAATGTCCACAATAGCCAAACTGTGGAAGGAGCCTTGGTGTCCATCGAAAGATGAATGGATAAAGAAGATGTGGTCTATGTATACAATGGAATATTACTCAGCTATTAGAAACGACAAATACCCACCATTTGCTTCAACGTGGATGGAACTGGAGGGTATTATGCTGAGTGAAGTAAGTCAATCGGAGAAGGACAAACAGTGTATGTTCTCATTCATTTGGGGAATATAAATAATAGTGAAAGGGAATAGAAGGGAAGGGAGAAGAAATGGGTAGGAAATATCAGAAAGGGAGACAGAACATAAAGACTTCTAACTCTGGGAAACGAACTAGGGGTGGTGGAAGGGGAGGAGGGCGGGGGGTGGGGGTGAATCGGTGATGGGCACTGAGGGGGGCACTTGAGCACTGGGTGTTATTCTGTATGTTGGTAAATTGAACACCAATAAAAATTAATTTATTAAAAAAAAAAAGGAAATATACTGTTTCTTATCTGGCCTTGTAATACGTATCCACTTTATTAACTAAATCTTTGCCTATATTCTATTTTTGGTGCTAAGTTGCTGAAGTCACATATACACTAATTCAAGTTATATTTAGGAGGCCATGTAATTATATATCTAGGGTTCTTTTACCAAAATCTGATTTTTCTATCATAAATATTCTTGCAATTAATGGGATCTGCCTTCTGATGTGTTTTGAAAATGACTGGTCCTGGTGAAAATTAGGAAATCATGTACCACCACATGCCCAACATTTAATTGCTAAATTACTTCAAAATAATTCTTTAAATTTCCTAGACTCTTGTTTCTTAATTTAAAAAAATGGGAATAATTGGTATGTTATAAATTTTTCATGAACACCAAATAAGGTAATATAATAAAAAGTAAGCATCATGGTGTTAGGAACACAGTAGGTACTAATCAAATGTCTTTTCGTCTTCTTTCATTCCTTTCTATGCCATTCCTGGATGGGATTCATTTGTCTCATCTTATTCTCTAACTTCTTAGGCTAGTAGTGGATGTACCTTTGGGCTGCGTTGTATGGTAGCTTGGTCACAGTGATTATTGGAATGCAATGCTTGGCCCTGTCTACTACTTTATTCCATTTGTTGTGACTACCTAGTGAAAAATGTCTTTCAGGGACAAGAAAACCCTCTAATTTTCTAAGCAACTACTTTATTATCATTGAGTAGACTCTATGAGGTTTTCTAATAGGAGATTACAAAGTCATTCTTGCTTTGCCCGCTCTTACACTCATACTACTTATAGGATGTATTTTGATGTATTTGATGTTTGTTCATTCCACCTCAACTACATTAGATGTATGTACTCTTGTTTAACCTTCATACCATCCTCATGTGTTACTTTTAGTTTGTATCTATTCAAAACCTTTCTTTTTAAAGATTTATTTATTTAAGAGAAAGAGAGAGAGAATGCATGGAGGAGAGAAGGGGCAGAGGTAGAGGGAGGAAGAATCACAAGCAGACTCCATACTAAGTAGGAAACCAACCAGGGCTCTATATCACGTCCCTGAGATCATGACCTGAGCCAAAACCAAGAGTCAGATGCTTAAGTAACTGCACTACCTAGGTGCCCCCATAAAGAGAACCTTTTCAATACATTGTATAATGACTAGTGAAATTGCATATAAATTTGCATTTATGAGCACAATTATATTTTAAATCATGACAGAATGTTTCCAGTTGTGTTTTTTTTTTTAATGGAGATATGAACAAGACACTACGGGAGCAAGATTAGGAAAAAGTTATCTCTTCTGAAGAGCTGGAAAACCACAGAAGAGGTTTTGCTGTATCTTGACACATGAGTAATTGATTGAGTAGAAAAAGAAGAAGAAAATAATGTTCACCCCTAAAACATGTGAAAAAAAAAAAAAAACAGACTCAAGAGTATAAAAGAATACCAAGTGCTTGGGGAAAGGTGTCCCCACCTTTATAGCTATCACAGTAAGCTCTCTGGTGGTTATTTACTTCAGTATCATTTTTAATAACTTCTGCATATTTGCAGGAGACCAATTTGAAAATCACCAGGTCTTTAATATATCAAAAGCCTTAAAATCTTAATCTTAGATAAGTAACTGTGAATACTTAAAACACAAATGACAATCCATTAAACTTATTTTACTTGATTTACTATAGTACAGTTTACTTACTGAGTTGAAGATTGTGTACTACAAATTACCACAATTATATCCAAACTATGTTCAAGAAAGAAACTAAAGGATAATGGCTGTTTATTTCTCACCATCAATATCAGTCTCTTGCTTATTTTAGATTATGTTATCATAATGTGAAAGTAAAGGCTTATCTTACTCTACCTTTTCAAAAATATTTTTTTTACAAATGTCAGTGGCATAATAATAATAATAATAATAATAATAATAAATAATAAATTCCAAGATGTCAATTTTATAATGTGTTATTCAATAGGCATGGTCTTAATGCAATGGGAATCTGGTTTTCCCTTTCTTAAGTCATAACAAATAAATGGAAATTTCATAACCTAGAAGAGAAAGCATATTTTAGATATCCAAAAGGAGAAGATCCCCTCTTGCACTATAGTAGAAAGAAGGGGAGGGTGGGGAAAAATTATGAATGCCTCAATGAAACAGTTTGGGTCGCTTTTATAATACTTTTCCAGAGCTAACCATGCATGATTCTCTTCTATTCTCTCTTCCTTCCTCTCCATCTCTCCCTCCCCTACTCTCCTAATCTCCTTGACTCTCTCTCTCTCTCTCTCAGTCTCACACACACACACACACATACACATACACACATTATTTTTAGAAAGGAGCAGTTATAATAACTTATGATGAGATTCCATTTAGTGAGACAGATCTGCCAGTGCTTTATTAGAGAAATATAATATTCCCAAAAGGAAATGCATATTTGAGAATGCTTACAGGGGATTCATGAAAGGATCTTTCATTGAATCAATTTCAGTACAGTTCCAATGATAATAGCTCAGAAAAGTCAGTGGAGATTTTGTGGTGATCATTGATCTGGGTATGTACTAAGGTAGAGTGTGCTTTTTGCACATGTGTGGAGTTAGAAGAAAATATCAGGTTCCTATTCAATGTGAGAGACCTCCAGTGTGGTAATCATAACACTTCAAAGGCAGTGGGCATAGCAGCTGTACCTTAATATGAATCTGGGTTTAAATAAATAAGCAAACATATAAACAAAAGAATAATTAAACAAACAAATTTAAGAACCTTTTTATTATTACTATAAAAGGACAAAATGAACATGCAAAATAGTAAATATTAATGATGTATACTTGAGATCATTCTATGGATCCTACTTGTTTCACTAAATCAAACATTGTTGCATGGGATCCTTAGGAATTTGAAGTGTACTCTACTTATAATGGGATATCACAAGAGTTTCCCCATGCAGTTGGTAGGCTCAATGAATCTCAGGCCCAACTTCATCCTTAGCAATAAGTAAGAAGACAAATCTCAGGCTCATGTTTGTGCATAGTAGTATGTATCAGTGCAACTGCTTTGGTAAATATAGAATACTAATTTACCATAGGTGTGATATATGTTGCATTAGCTGGAGACTCAAGCAGTCTACAAAACTGGTGCATTGATGCTACTGGTTGCAGGATTTTTCACTAGAGTAGGATGACCTAGGATGATAAAAAAAATGGAGCCTGCCCCTAAAGTAAGAATTGACAAGCTTCTCTATAAAGTTACAGATAACTAGTATTTTTGGATTTGTGGGCTAAAAAGACAAAACTGAGACTAGTATGTAGTGAATTGTGAATTAAGAGAAGTAAATTTCTATAATTTGTTTTATTGATGACATTCAAATGATAACAGATTATAAGTTTCTGTAGTATGGGTCTACTAATAAGAAGGATAATACTGAACTTAACTGTAGTTCACAGTTAGTGTTACTTATCATCATAGTAGAAATGTGCCCTCATTCTCCCATAAAGCTCCCCTTGCTTCCCTGGAACACAGTGATATTCCCCTCTGGGAACTCAGTAAAATGTCTTACATGCTGTCATTGGGCACATCTGTATTACTGTCATAGTCTTGGAGAAGTTTGCATGTCGAACTAGGTTACAGGACAGACTCTATGGTAAAGACACCCTGGGCTTGGATTCCAGCTGAACTACTTGTGGACTTTGATTTCTTACTTAGCCTATCTAGAAGCTTCAGTTTCCTTGACTATAAAGTGAGTAATAATACTGGTCAGAGTTGTATAAAGGTAAAATAAGTGCATTCATGCAAAGGTGTAGAACAGCACCTGAAATTTTATAAAGTATGGAATATGAAAGGTATGATTTTGATTTCTTTTCAACCCTTTAAAAATTAAACCGTTCTTAGCTTTTGGTCCATACTGAGAAAGCTGCAGGACATCATTTGTTAATCTGTTCCCTGAAGTGGACACTGTGTGCTGGTTTATCCACAACTTTCACTTCATGAATGTGCACTTGTCTCCTTACCTGCCAGGAGTGCTGGTTGCTGCTTAACATCTGGAAATTTGGAATTGTCCTCCTATGAAGGGAACTATTTTACAAAGGTAAAAACCCATCATCCATGGGAGCTGCATCTGATGGCTAATCAAGATAGGGTTAGGAAAGTTCTGTTCTCCAAGACAGGACAGCTCTGAAGGACCATCCCAGCTCCCGAGCTTCTTGTGGGATCACCTGAGATCTATGTTGCAGCTCCGATGCAGCACATCTTTTCCTCTGCCCAGTTCTGTTTCTCCACATTTCATAGGTTTTTTTGAGGGGACACCTTCAAAGAACTTCAGTTATCCTACCCCAAACCCTATTTTAGATCATTTGGTATGCTCCACCCCCCAGTATTGACAGTTTTGTACAGGTGAGTTTATGTTCCTCAAACTTAAGGTTTACACATTATTCTTTATCAGTCATACTTGATTTTTAGCAAGCAGTCATACTTGCTTCATAAAGTCATCTTTATCATGTAATTTTTTTTTTTTTTTTTTTTTTTTTTTTTTTTTTTTTAAATATTTTATTTATTATTTATTTATTTAAGTCACAGACAGAGAGAGAGAGAGAGGCAGAGACACAGGCAGAGAGAGAAGCAGGCTCCATGCACCAGGAGCCCGATGTGGGATTCGATCCCGGGTCTCCAGGATCGCGCCCTGGGCCAAAGGCAGGCGCCAAACCGCTGCGCCACCCAGGGATCCCTATCATGTAATTTTTTACACAAAGTAGCACTGTACTACTTTCATATGATTTTCTTTTTTTTTTTTTAGATTTATTTATGATAGTCACAGAGAGAGAGAGAGAGAGAGGGAGAGAGAGAGAGAGAGAGAGAGGCAGAGACACAGGCAGAGGGAGAAGCAGGCTCCATGCACCAGGAGCCTGACGTGGGATTCGATCCCGGGTCTCCAGGATCGCGCCCTGGGCCAAAGGCAGGCGCTAAACCGCTGCGCCACCCAGGGATCCCTCATATGATTTTCATGTTCTAATATGTTTCTGTGATTCTCCCAGAAATGAAGCTGAGTGACATATGAAATGTGAAAATATTTAAGGGCCAGTTTGTACTTATATTCTGCATCACAGTATCTTCCAAATCATAACAAAGCAGACTTTCTCTTTATTGGGGTTGTTTTATTCTAATACCCATCCACAACCACCCAATCTTGCTCTTGATTTCAGTCAGAGAAAAGGTTTGAATGAGAGAAAGATTTGCAGTCTGGTTACATAAATACAAATGTGAGCTACAAAGTTGTGTCTTCCTCAGCTTAATGGAATAGTGCTGCTACTGATCTGATGAATAAAGTGGAATATAGAGGGTATTGTGACAGATTACAATTATAAAAAGATGCACACTCATTTGACCTTATATGAACATAATGAAATGTTGGCAGATAGTAGTACTTCCACACTGCTAATGAGTCTCCTTAGCAAATTGAAGACATAAATAGGAAATTATTTCTATGAAAATGTACCTTTTTAGGGTTAAATGAGAATTCGTCTTGTCACAAGGCTGGGTAGCTTTAAAACAAATAAAAGGAAATACTATACATAATGAGCAGTGAGTGGATAAAACTTTTTACTTCCAGAGGTAGACAAAGGCTGATATGATAACTTGATTCAAACAGGGCTATGTAATGCATGATTAATGGGTCCATATTAGTCCAAATACTAAATTTGTCATCTATCTTGGTACTTTTTTTTTTTTTTTTTTTTTGCTTCGTATCATGGAGTTGACTTCAGAGGAATACCATCTCCTTCAGAGATGATGGTTTAAAGAGAACTACTTGGGCCATTACTTGGTTATAATATGGAAATTCATTATTCTGGAAGGATGAAGAATAATTTTAGTTTTATATCACTAAGATTGTCATTTCCTCCCACACAACAAAACTGACAATATTTCTTGGACCAACTGAATATTGAGGTTAACATCCCAATATAAAGCAAAATTTTAATAATGACTTCATCAGCCTCCCTCATTCTTGTTTAATGTACATAATCATATTTATTCAATAGTATCAGCATCACCTGGGAACTTGTTAGAAATGCAGATTCTTGGGCCCTACCCAACATTTACTGAATCATTAACTCTGAGGATGGGGCCCAGTTGTCTGGGTTTTAACAAGTCCTTCAGGTAATTCTCATGCCCATTAGAGAACCACCAATGAATGGAAAAGTAAAATGAAATGAAGAAAAATTAAATAAAATAAAACCAGATTGCTATGACAAAGTATGTTACTTAATTTGGCTACAGGTGAATGATTATAGAACTTAAAAGTTGTGCACATTAGGGAAGTTTTTGTTTGTTTTTGTTTTTAGATTAGGCTCTATCAGGATTTTACTCTATCAAAAAGATAGGCTCATATGAAAACTCTTCCCATATCGGCAATAAGAGACATATTTGAGAAATAACATAGTAAGGTAAAGAAGCCATCCTTAAGAAAGAGTGAAGAAATGCAGAATCTCAATTAAAACAGAAGAAACACTTTTGATTTCAGGCAGTTTAGTTCCTGAGATTTTTAGAGCCTGAACAGACTCAATAATTAAAGATTGAACAATGAGCTTTTAAATATAGGGTTGAAGGGCAGCCCGGGTGGCTCAGTGGTTTAGCGCCACCTTCATCCCAAGGCCTGATCCTGGAGACCCCGGGTGGAGTCCCACTCAGCTCCCCGCATGGAGCCTGCTTCTCCCTCTGCCTGTGTCTCTGACTCTCTCTCTCTCTCTCTCTCTCTCTCTCTGTCCCTCATGAATAATAAATAAAATCTTAAAAAATAAGAGTTGAAAAACAAAAACAACAAAAAAACAAAAGCCCCCAAAACCTTTGCAATTAATAGTGATGTTTCTAATTTAAAAATAAAATTAAATTATCCCCTTTATAAATTGTGGAGCATAAAGTGCCATTTTGGAGATGCATCACATTGATATCTTTACTTAATACTTGCACTTTCAAAAACTGTGAAGGTGATACAAATATAAGCATAGCAAAGCATATTATAATCTCAAGTCTGCTATTATCCACTTCTCTCTTTCTAGATGCTTCAAATCCTTAATTGTATTCTCAAAACCTTTCTCCCAATTCCCAGCTCTGTTTTCTTCTTCTTCTTTTTTTTTTTTTTTGCTCTGTTTTCTTCTTGTTCCTCTATTCTTTTTGTATGTAGATTGACTTTATCCCAATCCAGTAATAAAGAATTATTTCTCTTTAAGAAAGAAGAAGGGAGGTGTGGGCTAGCAACTGAAGTATTTTCTTTGGGAAGTCAGATTAAAGGAAAAAAAAATGAAAGCATTTCCTTGTTGAATACTTCTATTCCCTTCCAACTGAAACTGGCTGGAGTTGGGCTGATTGAAGAAGATCAGGGAACTAGGGAAATGAAAGAAAAGGTTCTAAATTCTTCTGCTCTAATGACAATAGTTTCTTGACCCACATACAGTCAAAGATTTCACCAACTCTTGGTTGATTACCAACTGTGGGTTCATTCTAGAAGAAAACCATGCCTCATTTGTATCTTGCTCCTAAGTGTAATTAAGCCTGTTAGCTGTTTGGTAAACACAGCATTACTATTATTCCAGAGTGACAGGCATTACCAACTAATATTTTTGTGATATTTTTAAGAGTTCTAATTTAAGTAAACTATTTTGAGACTGTTACTAATAGCTATCTGTGCCTGGTGAACCTGAATTAACAACTGAAGTAAATGGCCCTGGGTCCAAAGTTGGAATTTAATGGTATCTTTACAAAATGATACATTTAAACATGCCAGTTTATAAAAGTGAAAACTAAACCAATTAACCATGATTTTTTTTCAACATAGCATCCAATAATGTTGGAATTTTTCCACTGAATCAACATTATTTTGGAAATTGGTAGCTACACACTAAATCTGAAAATATTAACAATTCTTTATTCAGACAGGAAAAAAACAGGACATTGTGCATTGCTGATATTTATGTGTGCTTACTCTTCACAATGAACATTTTGCATATAATTATCCTGTCATATTTTCTCAATATCTGTATTCTACTTTTTTTTTTAATATTTGCTTATTTGAGAGAGAGGGTGTGTGCCTGCATGCACACAAGTGGGGGAAAGGGCAGCGAGGAGACTCTCAAGCAGACTCTTTGTTTGGGTGAGGAACCCTATGTGGGTGCTAAATCTCACAATCCATGAGATTATGACACTGAGCAGAAACCAAGAGTTTGACACTTAACCAACTAAGCTACCCAGGGATCCCTAAACTGAATTTTATGCCTTGTATTTATTCATTCAGTAGCTATTGATTGAGTGTCACCTCTACCCAAGCACTCATTTAGTTATGGGGAATATAAAATAAAACAAGGGATCCCTGGGTGGCGCAGTGGTTTGGCGCCTGCCTTTGGCCCAGGGCCGCGATCCTGGAGACCCGGGATCGAATCCCACAATCGGGCTGCGGTGCATGGAGCCTGCTTCTCCCTCTGCCTATGTCTCTGCCTCTCTCTCTCTCTCTCTGTGACTATCATAAATAAATAAAAATTAAAAAAAAATAAAAAAAATAAAAAAAAACTAAAATAAAACAAGGCTCTAACCTCTTGCCCCTCACTAGAATTACCCTTTCAGTGGGAAACTACTACCTGAGAATAATATGGCCATGCTTACATAGTTTGTAAGTGTTGTAAACAAATGTTTCAAGTCTGCATGCCGCAGATTTTTTTTTAAACCATAATATTATATTCAGGACTCTTGAGTCCGTGCATCTCTGATTTATTCTGTCTTTCTGATCACAGAGTAGGTATTTCGATTGCAAATCAAATCAGAGAATATGCCCATTTCTTACTCTGCCACATAAAGTCATCCTTTTTGACTTGAGGCAAAAATAAATAGAACTGGGTATAATATAGTAGACAGAAATGATATAATTTAAATACCACTTCAGCATATATGAGAAGTCAGTAGCTTTAAAGCAATATGCTAGTGTTCCTAAGATTAAAAAAAAGTAATATGTTAAAAATATAATCAAATTGTATGCTTTATATCAATATAATAAGATATTACTTCTTTGGAAAAATTTTAACATACTATAAATAGTTTATGGTATCTAGTTGTTTCAGACATTCATGAATATATTAACATTCAGGAAAAGGCTTATGATACTACATAAAATGTATTTTTCCCTTCTTATGAACCACCTATTATCTTAAAGTCCCTTAAGATGAAAAATCAGCTAAATATGATATTGTGCTTATCTTATGTCTGATTCCAAAGCAAACATTACATATAACAAGCATTCTGGTGATAAATTAGTTAGTTGAAAGAGCCATTTTTTGGCATTATGCAAGTAGTTTATAATCTTCAATTCAATGAACATGCTGGGTGCTCTATTTATGTAAAGAGAATAATAGATTATAAGCTTAACTATTACCATTTCATATTTTATGGTCTCACCAGCATACTTGGAGGCTCATTTTTCAGCATGACCTCCAGTTAGCACACAGAAGTAAACAGAATCTTAAATTTGCTTAGAAAATAAGAGCAAAATGTTTTGAATTAAATCTTGTTCAACCAAAATGGTTAGAGATAGAAATATGACAAACTCTTAAGTGAACATGAAAAAGTGTCATGGGATTATTATCCTAATCTGTCCAGTGAACTTTCAGTGTAAACTACTGTTGTTTATAGACAACAGTAACTCAGCATTGGTCAGAGATTGGGAACAAGAAAAAAAAATCACATTTGTGCAAACAACTCAATTACAAAAGGAATAATGTTTATCCAAAATATTAGATGAGTGAATTAATTAATTAAAGAACATAGGAATTAAAGAATATGTAAAAAGGCGGCTGGGTGGCTCAGTTAGTTAAGTACCTGATTCTTGATTTTCAGCTCAGGTCATGATCTCATGTCGCATGGGCTTGCACTGGGCATGGAGCCTGCTTAAGATCTTCTATCTCACTCTCCCTCTGCCCCTTCGCCACCTCCTGCCTAGATAGAAGAAAGAAAGAAAGAGAAAGAAAGAGAAAAAGAAAGAAAGAAAAGAAGAAAGAAAAGAAAAGAGAAAGAAAGAAAAAGAAAGAAAGAAGAAAAAAGAAAGAAAGAAAAGAGAAAAAGAAAAAGAAGAAAGAAAAGAAAGAAAGAAAGAAGAAAGAAAGAAAACATAAAAGAATGGATGAATACCATTCAATAGTGACATTATTGTTATAACTATAAAAGGATTTGTCAAAATACGTTAGTATTATAGATAGTGACTTTAGGTGTGCCAGGTTAATAGTTACAAAGTCCTTTAAAGTAGTTTCTTAAACTGGGTCTGCTAATATATTTGGGAGTGTTGGAGGGCTTAGCATTCTTTTGTTTTTTAATATTAACCTTACTATTCATAAAGGCAAAACATTTTTTAAAAGTCCATAGTTATGAAAAACTTTTATAAATAAACTTTAATTTCCAAAATCTGTTTCGGCTCGTTACAAATATGAGAGTCATCTTCTTTAAAAGCAGTGTGTGTGTGTGTGGTGTGTGTGTGTGACTCAAATTTTAGAAATACTTTACATCTATTTATAAGTGTAAAGCCAATTTATTTAAAATGGAATTTCTTACAGTTTTTTTTCCCATCCATTTAAAAAAGCACTTACTAAACTTGTTATTAGTCATACTTGTCACTTCATATATTCCCCACTGAAATGTAAGCTTTTTGGGGTCAGGGTCATTTCTAATTGACTTATGGCTATATCTACTATCCATAGAATAGAGCCTAATACATAATCAGAATCTAGGAAATTTGTTAAATGCAAGATTGCAAGAAGAATGAAAATATAAAAATATTTTCAAGTCAAGTTAGAACAAACAGTCCTCTTTTGGAAGGAAGCACTTTGTATTGCATTTCTTTACCTTTAAAAGCATCTTGGAAAATTCTCATATCTTCTGTTTTCTAGCTGGCACTTTTTAATAAGCGCATTGTTTTGCTGGATCTACCAGGTCAAGTCAAAATTAATTTCACATTTTAATGTGTCTAAATATGTCTCTGATGTGAAGTAGGGTTTCCTACCACGTTGGCAAGGTTTTGTATTTCAGCCATTGGAAATCTATTCAAAGGGTATGCCTTTGGAATACAGGCACTAGATTTCATAGATATGAAATTTAATAATTCATTAGAGGTAGAAAAAAACTTTGGTTAAGAGCTCAGGTCTCTTGCTATTTGTTCATTTTTTGGTTCACTGGAAAACTGTTGGAATAGCAGTTCTCCTCAAGCCTTATGTATTATGGCTAACAATTTTATTTTTTATTTCTTTTTGCTTCAGTAAAAGGAAGGTTTGTATTTTCATGAATTAATATTAACTTAGTTGATGGGACACCTGGGTGGCTCAGTGGTTGAGCATCTGCCTTTGGCTCAGGGCATGATCCTGAGACCCGGGATCAAGTTTCTCCCTCTGCTTATGCAAATAAGCATAAGCCTCTTTCTGTCTCTCATGAATGAATAAATAAAATATTTTAAAAATATTAACTTACTTTGCCTTTTGTGAAGGATAATCACTGGTTATCTTATAAAAACTTCTATTTTAATACATATATAATGAGGTATATAAGATACTCCAAATAACCAATAGAACCAAAATATTGATAATAATGTATAACTTCTACACTGAAGTATTAAATTAGTTGGCTGCTAGTTATTTCTGTGAACTTTGATTAGTCATTTTATTTTATTCCTAAAAGAAATACTTTGATTTGCAATTTTGTGGCTATATGCATAGAATCCAATGTGGCAAACAGATATGTATGTTCATGGATAGGTACCCAAGAATTTTCCTATTTAATTATAAAAAGAACCAGAAAGAATCAGTTAAAATGAATATACTTAAACCTAAAACATCCTATTAGTGAAAGTAAGTTTGATTAGAACTTTGCATGAAATGAAATTAAGAACTGAAAATACTTTTTATATTTAAAAAATTAGAGTATACATAACTCTTAGAAAATAATGAAGTGCTGATTTCTAATATGCAGCCTCCACAAAATTAAATGATACAAATACTTAAATTTATTTGCTTTCCTTTTTAACTTTTCAGTAAGATCATGACTCATGACTACGAAAATATTCAAGGGTTTCGTCAATTTTCCTAGCAGCTTCTATTAATATTTTAATACCTAAATCATTTTCTTTAAAAACACCACCCTTTTAAAACATACACCAATTTTTCTTCCTCAAGTACAGCTTTATTGTTTGGTCATTATTTGTGTTTTTGTCAACTCTGTAGTTACCTGGTTTTCTTTTTCTTTTAATAATACCTAACAGTTTGATACCCATGTGTCAGGCCCTGTTCTAAATGCTTTAAAGATACGATCTAATTTCATCCTTACAACATCATTGAGTAATAAGAACTATTGTTGTCCAACTTTACAAATCAAAAACTAGAACATGGCTACCTGTCTAAAACCTCAGAGTTAGTACATGGCTGAGCAAAAAATTGAACCCAGGCAGTTTCCAAAATTTATATATTTTTTTAAAAAGGCATCTACTTCCAAAATAAGGTTCTCTCATAAACTAAAATTATATGTGGGGTATATTATTTTTAACACCTTTGGGGAATCACTTGCTTTGGTATCCTATAGTATCATTTCCCTTACTCTTTATGTTTGAATGGATACTAATTTTACAAATAGTCTTTACTAGTCAATGTCTTTTTTAAGACAATTATTGCTATTCCTCAAACCTTGTAAATGTAGGAACTCTAATAATACTCAATAAAAATGTCACACTTTGTCTACTTATGTTATCTTGTATGTGGGTTATTATACATTGAGCCACAGGCACATGCAAAGAGAGAACAGTTGAGACTAGTATTTAAGTATGCTGATCTCCAGCACTATTTGTGAATTGGCTACAAATCTGAGAAAGAGGGAGATTTCATTTTCTCCTTCCTTGTTTACTCTTCAGAGGGCCCAATGCATAGTTCCACATTAAAGATTCCTGAACATGAGACCAAGATCAGCTTTGGTTGCTGATGGTTTTCCGTTTGGGCAGAATTTTGTTTAGAGAAAGCTTCTTGTGAGATGTAAACATTTGCATTTTTAGTTAAAGCAACTTGGATAAAATTTGACTATTTTTTAATTGAAGATAATTGATATAAAATATCCTATTAGTTTCAGATGTACATCATAGTGATTCAATATTTTTTTTCAAGAGGGAGAGAGAGAAAGAGAGTGTGCACCACTGTGTGTGTGTGTGTGGTCTGTGTGTGTGTGGTGTGTGGTGCGGTAGGGAGCAGCTGAGGGGAGGGAAAGAGAAAAGCAGGTTCCACACCTACTGCAGAGCCCTGTCTTGGGGCTCAATTCATCCGTGAGATCATGACCTGAGCCAAAATCAAAAGTCGATCACTAACCAATTGCTCTACCCAGGCACTCCTATGATTCAATGTTTTTATACCTTAGGAAATGAACCCCATATTACCAGTGACATCTGTCACCATACAAAGATATTACAATATCATTGACTATATTCCCTATACTGTGTATTACATCCCGAGAAGTTTGCACCTCTTAATCCCCTTCACCTACTTTACCCCTCCTCAGTTCCTTCCCACTCTGATAACCAACAGTTGTTTCCTGTATCTAGGAGTTATTTGTTTGTTTGTTCATTTGTCTTGTTTTTTAGATTCCACATATAAGTGAAATCATATGGTATTTGTCTTTCTCTGTCTGACTTACTTTGCTGAGCATAATACCCTCCAGGTCCATCCATATCTTTGCAAATGGCAAGATTTCATTCTTTATGGCTACTATTTCATTGGGTATATACATATATCCATGTATATAAGTATGTATGAACATATATATGCATGTGTATGTATGTGTATATGTGTGTGTATGTGCCATCTTTTTTATCCATTTATCTGTTAATGGGACAGGTTGCTCAGTATCTTGACTATTATAAGTAATGTTGTGGTGAAAAATCTGACCCTTTAAAGTCAGGCCATATGTTTGTTAATTCTTAACAATCTTAACATTGTTTTTTCTGGTATCATTCCTCATTCAGTAATCAAGCCTCTAGATCTTCTGGGTTTCTCTGCAAGTCTATAGAGCCCTATTTTCCTGAGCTATGAAGATTCTTTGTAAAATGGGAGATACCTGTATCACCCACAGTATTCAGATTTCATCAATTAAAATTCTGGCTGCTCTCACGATTATGTTGAATGTCAAGAAATATGCTTATAACCTTTAATTTTCCCTCTAATTGTCAGTTATCACTTTATCATGTATTATGATCTGCAGAAATATCAAGATTAAAAAAACATTAATCCTAGAGGGTGTGATAGGCTTTTATTTTCTATCATGGGCCAGGTGCATCTATGTTTTGATATTTACTGATTTATGAAACTCCTCGTCTTGCCAGTGATTCGCTTTCTCTTCTCTTTCCAAAGGCAAGAAATCTTTATATTGCTTTCTTTAAACCTCAATGTTTACTTCTAGTTCTCTAGAACAATGTTTTTGAAAAAATTACATTAGGAAGTACTGAACAACCCACTTTTTCAGGTTGCAAGATTGTCACTACCAAGGTATCTACCTACAGTGTCCTTCATTCCTTTTCTATACAGATGGAATAAGAATCTTAAGATAATAGCTTTTCTTGCTATGCAAATAACACTTCTCAGTGAATTCTCAACAGTTTTGGCCATATAACTCCTTGCTCCGAGGAAACAGCCA
>NW_023331924.1:0-31708 GCF_011100685.1 Canis lupus familiaris | reverse complement strand
ACCTCTTACTCTGGTCACCTACCTGGAATCATCTTACCACGGTTCCTCTGCTTGCCCAGCATTTGGTTCTCCTCCGACACCTTGTTAGTGTGGGTTGCCACCTGTTTCTCACCCTCTGGTGACACATGTCCCACGTGGACTCTCTCTTGGACCATGGATTAAGCATCTATCTTACTGTCCTCCCCGACTGGTAACCCTGGTCACCACTTGGAATCACCTGAGCCATGTGATTCCTGGTCCCCCCATCTGGGCCTCACCCAGTCCTGTTGACTTTCTTCCCCACCTGGACCTGATTGCTGTGGACTCCTTCTTGGCCTCAACTGGAACTGTTGACTCTGATCCTAACTGGGCCTCACCCAGATGACCTGGCCTCTTCTGTGCCAGGTGACTGTGGCTCCACCTGGGCCTCACCTGTAACTAGTGACTCTGATCCAAAGCATGGCCTCACCTGACCTGGTGACCGTGGTTCTCATCGGACCTCACCTGGACCTCAGGACTCTGGTCCCACCTGGGCCTCACCAGGACTTGGTGTCTCTGGTACCCACCTGGGTAGCATCAGGATATGGTTACACTGTTCACTATCAGTGACCCAGCCGGACCTATTAACTCTGGTCTTCACCTGGGCCACAACTGGACATGGTGACACTGGTTCCCACATGGGTCTCACCAGGACATTGTGAGTCGGATCCCCACCTGGTCCTCACCTGTAACTGGTGATTGTCGTTCCCACATGGACATCATGTGGACCTGGTGGCTGCAGTGTTTCTAGCTTCTCATGTACCTCGTGACTCTGGTCTCCACCAGGGCCTCACCAAGACCTGGTGAGTGTGGTTGCCACCTGCACCTCACTTGGACCTGGTGATTCTGGCCTGCACCTGAGACTACCCTGGATCTGGTGACTGTGGTCTCCACCTGGGCTTCACCTGGATTTGGGGACTCCGGTCCCCATCTGGGCGTCACCTGGCCCTGTTGACCATGGTACTCAACTGGGCAAAATTGGGACCTGGTGACTGTGTTCCCACACCTGGGACCTCACCTGGACCAGGCGACTCTGGTCCCTCTCTGGGTCTCACCGTGCCTTAGTGGACTGTGAACCCCACTTTGGACTGACTTGGACCTGCTGACCCTGGTTCCCACCTGCGACTGACGTCGTACTGTTGACTCTGGTACTCAAGGGCCTCCCCTGGACCTGGTGATCCTGGTCCCCACCTGGGCCTCACCTGGACGTGGTAACTTTTGTCACCACCGGTTACTCACCTAGACCTGGTTACTGTGTTCCACACCTGAGCCTCAAGTAGACCTGTTGACCATGGTCCCCAAGCCGGCCTCACATGGACCTGTTGCCTCTGATCCCCACCGGGGCCTCTCGTGTACCTGGTAACTCTTGTCCTCACCTGGGCATCATTGGTCCTGGTGACTCTGTTCCATACCTGAGGCTCCCCTAGACATGATGACTCTGGAACCTCTCTGGCTATCAACCTGACCTGGTGACTCTGGTCCCCCATATGGATGTCACCTGGACCAGGGGATTATGGTACCACCTCTGGGCCTTCAACCAGCTCTGGTGACTCTGGTCCTCAAATGGGCCTCACCTGGACCTAGTGAATATGCTCCATCTGGGCCTCATTTGGACCTGTGGACTCTGGTCCCTACCTGGGCATCATCGGTACATTGTTCCACTGCATGACCTGCAGGTTAGCCTCACCTGGACCTGGTAACTCTGGTCCCTACCTGGGCATCATCGGGACATGGTTCCACTGCATGGCCTGTAGGTTGGCCTCACCTGGACCTGTAACTCTCGTGCCTACCTGAGCATCTTGGGACCTGGTTCCTCTGCATGGCCTGCAGGTTGGCCTCACCTGGAACTGGTGAGTGGGTTTGTCCCTGGGCCTCACCCTTGCACTAGTGAACAGGTCCCCACATGGGCCCTCTCTTGGACCTGGTGTATCTGGTCTTTACCTGGTGGTCACCCGGAACTGGTAACTCTGGTCACCACATGGGAATCACCTGGGCCTGGTGAATCTGGTCCCCATCTTGGGCTTCTCCCAGTCCTGTTCACTTTCTTCCACACCTGGACCTGATTGCTGTGGACTTCTTCTTGGCTAACCTGGAACTGCTGACTCTGATGCTAACTGGGCCTCACCCAGATCTGGTGACTCTGATCCTCACCTGTGGACCATTATGACCTGGATACTCTGTTCCACACCTGAGCCTCACCTAGATATGTTGACTCTGGATCCCTCTGGGCCTCAGCCTGACATGGGGACTCTGGACCCCATCTGGATGTCACCAGACCAGGTAAATCTGGTACCCCTCTAGGCTTCACCTAGACCTGGTGACTCTGGTCCTCAACTGGGCCTCAACGGGACCTAGTGAACATGCTCCCCACCCTGCGCCACATCTGGGCCCGGTTACTCTGGTTCTACCTTGGCATCATCGGGACATGGTTACTCTATTCCCACTTGGAGTGACCTGATCCTGGTTTCTGGTCCTGACTTTGCCTCTTCTGTTCCAGGTGAGTCTGGCTCCACATGGGCCTCACCTGTAACTGGTGACTCTGATCCTAAGCATGGCCTCACCTGACCTGGTGACTGTGGTTCCCATCGGGATCTCACCTGGACCCTCATGTCTCTGTCCCACTTAGGCCTCACCAGGACCTGGTGTCTCTGCCACCCACCCTGGGTAGCATCAGGATATGGTTACACTGTTCACTAACAGTGACCCAGCCGGACCTATTAACTCTGGTCTTCACCTGGGCCACACCTGGACATGGTGACACTTTTCCCACGTGGGTCTCACCTGGACATGGTGAGTCGGATCCCCACCTGGTCCTCACCTGTACTGGTGATTCTCATTCCCACATGGACATCATGTGGACCTGGTGGCTGCAGTGTTTTCTAGCTTCTCATGTACCTCGTGACTCTGGTCCCCACCAAGGACTCACCAGGACCTGGTTGTGTGTGGTTGCCACCCTCCGCCTCACCTGGACCTGGTGATTCTGGTCTGCACCTGAGACTAACCTCTATCTGGTGACTGTGGTCCCCACCTGGGCTTCACCTGGATTTGGGGACTCCGGTCCCCATCTGGGCCTCACCTGGCCCTGTTGTCCATGGTCCTCACCAGGGCAAAATTGGGACCCGGTGACTGTGTTTCCACAACTGGACCTCACCTGGACCACATGACTCTGGTCCCCCTCTGGTTCTCACCGTTCCCTAGTGACTGTGAAACCCACTTTGGCCTGACTGGACCTCCTGACACTTGTTGCCACCTGCGCCTGACCTCGAACTGTTGACTCTGGTTATTTCAAAGGTCCTCCCCTGTACCTGGTGATCCTGGTCCCCACCAGGGCCTCATCTGGACATGGTGACACTTTTCACCATGGAGGACTCACCTGGACCTGCTTACTATGATCCACTCCTGGGCCTCAAGTAGACCGTTGACCATGGTCCCCAAGCCGGCCTCACATGGACCTGTTGCCTCTGATCCCCACCGAGGCCTCACGTGTACCTGGTAACTCTGGTCCTCACCTGGGCCTCAACCGGACCTAGTGACTCTGGTCTCCAACTGGGCTTCACCTGATCTGGTGACTCTGGTCCACACCTGGACCTCTCCTGGACCTGGTGACTCTCTTTCCAACATGGACCTCACCTGGATCTGGTGACTCTGGTCCTCAGTTTGGCCTCACCTGGACCTGGTGTCTCTCGTCCCCATTTTGACCTAACTCAGAACTGCTGAATCTTGCCCCACCTAGGCCGCACTCAGACCTGGTGACTCTTGTCCCCAGCTATGCCTCAATTCGACCTGATGAATCTGGTCCTCACGTGGGCCTCACATGGACCTGCAACTCAGCTGGAGAGAGTGGCTCTGGTTTCCCACAAGAGGCTCACCTGATACTGCTGACTGGGGTGTGTTTCTATGCCTCACCAGGACCTAGTGATTCTGTTCCCCATCTGGGCCTGCATGGCCCTAGTGACTCTGGTCCTCACCCAGACATCACTGGGACCTGGATACTCTATACCCCACATGAGCCTCACTATGACCAGAGACATCTGGTCCCATTCTGGGCCGCAAACTTAATGGTTACTCTGGTTCCCCTTCTGGGCCTCACCCTTACCTGGAGACTCTGGTCACCCCTTGGGGTTCAATTGGGCCTGGTGATTCTGGTCCTTAGCTGGTCCGCACCTGGATGTGGTGACTTGTCGCCACCTGGGCTTCACCTGGACTCGGTGAGTCCTGTTGCCACCTGCACCTCACCTGGACCTTGTGACTGTGGCCACACCTGGACCATACCTGGATCTGGTGGCTCTGGTTCCCATATGGGGCTCTCCTGGACCTGGTTCCTGTGGTCTCCATCTGGCCTCACCTGGAACACAATGACTTTGATCCATATTTGGACCTCTCCTGCACCTGTTGACTCTGGTCCTTACCGGCGCATCATTGGGACCTGGATACTCTCTTATATAACTGGGCCTCACCTGGACCTGGTGACTGTGGTCCCACCTGGGCTTCACCTGGACGAGGTGACTGGTTCCCACAGGGACCTCACCTGGACCTGGTGACTCAGGTCCTCCTATGGGCATCATGGAACCTGGTTTCTCAGTTCCTCATCGGGGCCTCACCTGGACCTAGTGATTCTCTTCCCCCTCTGGGCCTCTTCCTGACGTGCTGGACTCTGGTTCCCACCTGGATATCACCAGAACCGGGTGACTCTGGTCCCCCTCTGGGACTCACCAGGAGCTTGGGACACTTGTCCTCAGCTGGGCCTCAACAGGACCTGGTGAATCTACTCCTCACTTAGGCCTCGACTGGACCTTGTGACTCTTTTCCCACCTGGCATCAATGGGACATGGTTACTCTGTTCCCCACCTGGGCCTCACCTAGACATGATAACTTTGCTCCACACTTTGGCCTCAACTGGTCCTGATGAATCTTGTCCCCCCACCTAGACCTCAATCTGGACGTGGTGAGTGTGGTCCCCACCTGGGTCTCACCTGGACCTGGTGACTCTCGTTCCCTCATGACCCACACCTGGACCTGGTGACTGTGGTGTTCTTGTAGACTCAGATTTACCTGGTGACTCCGGTCCCCACTAGGGCCTCAACTGGATCTGGTGACTCTGGCCTGCAGGATGACCCCACCTGGACATGGTGAGTGGGCTGAAACTCCATACCTGGTGACTCAGGTCCCCAGGTGGGCCTCTTGGACCTGGTGAATCTGGTCCTTACCTGGTCCTTCCCGGAACTGGTAACTCTGGTCACCACTTGGGCCTCACCTGGACCTGGTGAATCTGGTACCCATCTAGTCCTCACCCAGTCCTGGTGACTTTGTTCCCCACCTGGACATGATTGCTGTGGACTCTTTCTTGGCTAACCTGGAACTGCTGACTCTGATCCTATCTGCACGTCACCCAGATCTGGTCACTCTGGTCCTCACCTGTGGACCATTATAACCTGTATACTCTGTTCCACACCTGAGCCTCACCTGGACATGATGACTCTGGATCCGCTCTGGGCCTCAGCCTGACATGGTGACTCTGGTCCCCATCTGGATGTCACCTGGACCAGGTGATTCTGGTACCCCTCTAGTCCTCAACTTGACCTGGTGATCCTGGTTCCCACCTGGGCCTCACCTGGAACTGGTGACTCTTGTCACCACCGGGGACTCACTTGGACCTGGTTACAGTGTTCCACACTGGGCCTCAAGTAGAACTCTTGACCATGGTCCCCAAGCCTGCCTCACATGGACCTGTTGCCTCTGATACCTACCAGCGCCTCACGTGTACCTGGTAACTCTGGTCCTCACCTGGGCCTCTTCTGCACCTAGTGACTCTGGTCTCCACCTGGGCTTCAACTCGATCTGGTGACTCTGGTCCCCACGTGGACTTCACCTGGATCTGGTGACTCTGGTCCCCACCTGGACCTCTCCTGGACCTGGTGACTCTCTTTCCAACATGGACCTCACCTGGATCTGGTGACTCTGGTCCTCAGTTTGGCCTCACCTGGAACTGGTGTCTGTCGTCCCCACTTTGACCTAACTCAGAACTGCTGAATCTTCCCCCACCTAGGCCGCACCCAGACATGGTGACTCTTGTCCCCAGCTATGCCTCATCGACCTGATGAATCTGGTTCTCACGTGGGCCTTACATGGACCTGGGACTCAGCTGGATAGAGTGGCTCTGGTTCCCACAAAGGGCTCACCTGATACTGGTGACTGGGGTCTTTTTCTATGCCTCAGCAGGACCTAGTGATTTTGTTCCCCATCTGGGCCTGCATGGCCCCAGTGACTCTGGTCCTCACCCAGGCATCATTGGGACCTGGATACTCTATTCCACACCTGGGACTCACTTTGATCAGGGACCTCTGGTCGCATTCTGGGCCTCAAACTTAACTGGTTACTCTGGTTCCCCCTCTGAGACTCACCCTTACCTGGTCACTCTGGTCACCCCTTGGGCTTCACTTGGGCCTGGTGAATCTCGTCCTTAGCTGGTCTTCATCTGGAATTGGTGAGTGGTCGCCACCTGGGTCTCACCTGGACTTGGTGAATCCTGTTGCCACCTGCACCTTACCTGGACCTTGTGACTGTGGTCCCACCTGGACCTCACCTGGATCTGGCGGCTCTGGTTCCCATAAGGGGCACTGCTGGATCTGGTTCCTGTGGTCTCCATCTGACCTAACTTGGAACACAATGACTCTGATCCATTTTTGGGCCTCTTCTGGACCTGTTGACTCTGGTCCTTACCTGGTCATCATTGGGACCTGGATACTCTCTTATATAACTTGGCCTCACCTGGACCTGGTGAGTGTGGTCCCACCTGGGCCTCACCTGGACGAGGTGACTGGTTCCCACAGGGACCTCACCTGGACCTGAAGACTCAGGTCCTCATATGGGCATCTATCGACCTGGTTTCTCAGTACCACATCGGAGCCTCACCTGGACATAGTGATTCTCGTCCGACTCTGGGTGTCACCCTGACGTGCTGTCTCTGGTTCCCACCTGGATATCATCAGAACCGGGTGACGCTGGTCCCCCTCTGGGACTCGCGTGGAACTAGGGACCCTGTTCCTCAACTGGGCGTAAACAGGACCTGGTGAATCTACTCACTTAGGCCTCGTCTGGACCTTGTGACTCTTTTCCCACCTGGCATCAATGGGACATGGTTACTCTGTTCCCCACCTGGGCCTCACCTAGACATGATAACTTTGCTCCACACTTTGGCCTCAACTGGTCCTGATGACTCTGGTCCCCCACCTAGGCCTCAATCTGGACCTCGTGACTGTGGTCCCCCCCTGGGTCTCACCTGGACCTGGTGACTCTCGTTCCCACATGAACCACACCTGGACCTGGTGACTGTGGTGTTTTTGTAGACTCACATTTACCTGGTGACTCCGGTCCCCACTAGGGCCTCACGTGGATCTGGTGACTTTGGATTGCAGGCTGGCCTCACCTGGACCTGGTGAGTGGGGTTGCCACCAGGACCTCACCCATACATGGTGACTCTGTCCCCACAAGGGCCTCTTGGATCTGGTGAATCTGGTCCTTACCTTGTCCTCTCCCAGACCTGGGGACTCTGGTCACCACCTGGGCCTCACCTGGACCTAGTGAATATGGTCCCCATCTGGGCCTCACCCAATCCTGGTGGCTTTGTTCCCCACCGGGACCTGATTGCTGTAGACTCTTTCTTGGCCTCACCTAGAACTGGGGACTCTGATCCTATCTGCTCGTCACCCAGACCTGGTGACTCTGGTCCTCACCTGGGCATCATTGGTACATGGTGACTCTGTTCTACACCTGAGCCTCACCTGGACATGATGACTCTGGAACCCCTCTGGGCCTCACCCTGACCTGGTGACTCTGGTCCCCATCTGGATGTCACCTTGACCAGGGGATTCTGGTACCCCTCTAGGCCTCAACCAGATCTGGTGCCTCTGGTCCTCAACTGGGCCTCACCTGGACCTAGTGAATATGATCCATCTTGGCCTCATTTGGACCTGGTGACTCTGATCCCTACCTGGGCATCATAGGGATATGGTTCCACTGCATGGCCTGCTGGTTTGCCTCACCTGGACCTTGTAACTCTGGTCCCTACCTGTGCATCATCGGGACATGGTTCCACACATGCCTGCAGTTTGGCCTCTCCTGGATCTGGTAACTCTAGTCCCTACCTGGGCATCATCGGGACATGGTTCCTCTACATGGCCTGCAGGTTGGCATCACCTGGACCTGGTGAGTGGGGTTGTCACCTGTGCCTCACCCATGCCTGGTGACACAGGTCCCCACGTGGGCCTCACTTGGACCGGGTGTTTCTGGTCCTTACCTTGTTCTCACCCGAAACTCGTAACTCTGGTCACCACCTGGGAATCACCTGGGCCTGGTGTTTCTGGTCCCCATCTGGGCGTCATCCAGTCCTGGTGTCATTGTTCCCCACCTGGACCTGATTGCTATGGACCCTTTCTTGGCCACACCTGGATCTGGTGACTCTGGCCTGAAGGTTGTCCTCACCTGGACATGGTGAGTGGGGTTGCCACCCCATACCTGGTGACTCAGTTCCACACGTGGGCCTCTTGGACCTGTTAATCTGGTCGTTACCTGGTCCTCTCCCAGACCCGGGAACTCTGGTCCCCAACTGGGCCTCATCTGGACCTGTCAATCTGGTCCCCATCTGGGCCTCACCCAGTCCTGGTGACTTTGTTCCCCACCTGGATCTGATTGCTGTGGACTCTTTCTTGGCCTCACCGGGAACTGGTGACTCTGATCCTATCTGTGCGTCACCCAGACCTGGTGACTCTGGTCCTCACCTGGGCATCATTGGTACCTGGTTACTCTGTTCCACACCTGAGACTCACCTAGACATGATGACTCTGGATCCCCTCTGAGCCTCACCCTGACATGGTTACTCTGGACCCCTTCTGGATGTCACCTAGACCAGGTGAATCTGGTACCCCTCTGGGCCTCAACCAGATCTGGTGACTCTGGTCCTCAACTGGGCCTCACCTGGACCTAGTGAATATGCTCCATCTGGGCCTCATTTGGACCTGGTGACTCTGGTCCCTACGTGGGCAACATCGGGACATGGTTCCACATAATGGTCTGCAGGTTGGCCTCTTCTTGACCTGGTAACTCTGGTCCCTACCTGGGCATCATCGGGACACGGTTCCTCTGCATGGCCTGCAGGTTGGCGTCACCTGGACCGCGTACCTCTGGTCCCTACCTGGGCATCATCGGGACACGGTTCCTCTGCATGACCTGCAGGTTGGCCTCACCTGGACCTGGAGAGTGGGCTTGCCACCTGGGCCTCACCCATACTTGGTGACACAGGTCCCATGTGGGCCTCACTTGGACCTGGTGAATCTGGTCCTTAACTGGTCCTCACCCAGAACTGGTAACTCTTGGCACCACCTGGGAATCACCTGGACCTGGTGAATCTGCTCCCCATCTGGGCCTCACCCAGTCCTGGTGAATTTGTTCCCCACCTGGACCTGATTGCTGTGGACGCCTTCTTGGCCTCAACAGGGACTAGTGACTCTGATCCTAACTGGGCCTCACCCAGATCTGGTGACTCTGGTCCTCACCTGTGGACCATTAACCTGGATACTCTGTTCCACACCTGAGCCTCCCCTGGACATGAAGAGTCTGGATCCCCTCTGGGCCTCACCCTGACATGGTGACTCTGGTCCCCATCTGGATGTCACTTAGACCAGGTGAATCTTGTACCCCTCTAGGCCTCAACTACACCTGGTGACTCTGGTCCTGAACTGGGCCTCACCGGGACCTAGAGAATATGCTCCCCACCTGCGCCTCATCTGGACCTGGTGACTCTGGTTCTACCTGGTCATCATCGGGACATGGTTACTGTATTCCCCACTGGGACTGACCTGATCCTGGTAACTCTGGTCCTGACTTTGGCCTCTTCTGTACCAGGTGACTCTGGCTCCACCTGGGCCTCATCTGTAACTGGTGACTCTGATCCTAAGCATGGCCTCACCTGACTTTCTGACTGTGGTTGCCATCGGGACCTCACCTGGACCTCATGTCTCTAGTCGCACCTGGGCCTCACCAGGACCTGGTGTCTCTGGTACCCACCTGGGTAGCATCAGGATATCGTTACACTCTTCACTATCAGTGACACAGCGGGACGTATTAACTCTGGTCTTCACCTGGGCCACACCTGGATGTGGTGACACTGGTTCCCACCTGGGTCTCACCTGGACATTGTGAATCGGATCCCCACCTGGGCCTCATTTGTAACTGGTGATTCTCGTTCCCACATGGACACCATGTCGACCTGGTGGCTGCAGTGTTTCTAGCTTCCCATGTACCTCGTGACTCTGGTCCCCACCAGGGCCACACCGGGACCTGGTGAGTGTGGTTGCCACCTGCACCTCACCTGCAGCTGGTGATTCTGGTCTGCACCTGAGACTACCCTGCATCTGGTGACTGTGGTCCCCACCTGGGCTTCACCTGGATTTGGGGACTCCGGTCCCCATCTGGGCCTCAACTGGCCCTGTTGACCATGGTCCTCACTGGGCAAAATTGGGACCCGGTGACTGAGTTGCACAACTGGACCTCACAGGACCAGGTGACTCTGGTCCCCCTCTGGGTCTCACCGTGCCCTAGTGACTATGAACCCCACTTTGGCCTGACTTGGACCTGCTGACCCTGGTTGCCACCTGCGCCTGACCTCTAACTGTTGATTCTGGTTCTCTCAAGGGCCTCCCCTGTACCTGGTGATCCTGGTCCGCAACTGGGACCCACCTGAACGTGGTGACCCTTGTCACCACGGGGCACTCACCAGGACCTGCTTACTGTGTTCCACACCTGGGCCTCAAGTAGACCTGTTGACCATGGTCCCCAAGGCGGCCTCACATAGACCTGTTTCCTCTGATCCCCACCGGGGCCTCACGTGTACCTGGTAACTCTGGTCCTCACCTGGGCCTCTTCTGGACCTAGTGACTCTGGTCCCCACCTGGGCTTCACCTGGATCTGGTGACTCTGGTCCCCACCTGGAACTCACCTGGATCTGGTGACTCTGGTCCTCAGTTTGGCCTCACCTGGACCTGGTTTCTCTCGTCCCCACTTTGACCTAACTCAGAACTGCTGAATCTTGACCCACCTAGGCCGCACGCAGACCTGGTGACTCTTGTCCCCAGCTCTGCCTCAATTCGACCTGATGAATCTGCTCCTCACGTTGGCCTCACATGGACCTGGGACTCAGCTGGATAGAGTGGCTCTGGTTCCCACAGGGGGCTCACATGATACTGGTGACTGTGGTCCCACCTGGGCCTCACCTGGACGAGGTGACTGGTTCCCACAGGGACCTCACCTGGACCTGGTGACTCAGGTCCTCATATGGGCATCATGGGACCTGGTTTCTCAGTTCCACATCAGGACCTAACCTGAACCTAGTGATTCTCGTCCCATTATGGTCCTCACCCTGACCTGGTGACTCTGGTCCCCAATGGATATCACCAGAACCGGGTGACTCTGGTCCCCCTCTGGGACTCACCCGGAGCTGGGGACACTGGTCCTCAACTGGGCCTCAAAAGGACCTGGTGAATCTGCTCCTCACTTAGGCCTCGTCTGGATCTTCTGACTCTTTTCCCACCTGGCATCAATGGGACATGGTTAGTCTGTTCCCCACCTGGGCCTCACCTGGACATGATAACTTTGCTCCACATTTTGGCCTCAACTAGTCCTGATGACTTGGTCCCCCGACCTAGGCGTCAATCTGGACATGATTGCTGTGGACTCCTTCTTAGCCTCAACTGGAACTGGTGAATCTGATCCAGATTGAGGATCCCCAATCTGGGCCTCACCTGGCCCTGTGAACCATGGTCCTCAACTGGCAAAATTGGGACCCGGTGACTGTGTTCCACCCCTGGACCTCACCTGGACCAGGTGACTCTGGTCTCCCTCTGGGTCTCACCGTGCCCTAGTGACTGTGAACCCGACTTTGGCCTGACTTGGACCTGCTGACCCAGGTTGACACCTGTGCCTGACCTCGAACTGTTGACTCTGGGTCATTCAAGGGCTTCCTCTGTCCCTGGTGATCTTGGTCCCCCCTGGGACTCACCTGGACGTGGTGCCCCTTGTCACCACCGGGGACTCACCTGGACCTGGTTACTGTGTTCCACACCTGGGCCTCAAGTAGTCCTGTTGACCATGGCACCGAAGCCTGCCTCATATGGACCTGTTTCCTCTGATTCCCACCGGGGCATCACGTGTACCTGGTAACACTGGTCCTCACTTGGGCCTCATCTGGACCTAGTGACTCTGGTCCCCACCTTGGCTTCACCTGGATCTGGTGACTCTGGTCCTCAACTGGGCCTCACGTGGACCTATTGAATATGCTCCATCTGGGCCTCATTTGGACTTGGTGACTCTCTTCCCTACCTGGGCTTCATCGGGACATGGTTCCACTGCATGGCCTTTAGGTTGGCCGCCCCTGGACCTGGTAACTGTGGTTCTACCTGGGCATCATCGGGACGTGGTTACTCTATTCCCAGTGGGACTGACCTGATCGTGGTGACTCTGGTCCTGACTTTCGCCTCTTCTGTGCCATGTGACTCTGGCTCCCCCTGGACCTCACCTGTAAGTGGTGACTCTGATCCTAAGCATGGCCTCACCTGACCTGGTGACTGTGGTTTCCATCGGTACCTCACCTGGTCCTCATGTCTCTGGTCCCAACTGGGACTCACCAGGACCTTGTATCTGGTACACACCTGAGTAGCATCAGGATATGGTTACACTGTTCACTAACAGTGACCCGGCCGGACCTATTAACTCTCGTCTTCACCTGGTCCACACTTGGACATGGTGACACTGGTTCCCACCAGGGTCTCACCTGGACATGGTGACTCAGATCCCCACCTGGTCCTCACTTGTAACTTGTAATTCTCGTTCCCACATGGACATCATGTGGACCTGGTGGCTGCAGTGTTTCTAGCTTCTCATGTACCTCGTGACTCTGGTCCCCACCAGGGCCTCACCCGGACTTGGTGAGTGTGGTTGCCACCTGCACCTCACCAGGACCTGGTGATTCTGGTCTCCACTTGAGACTACCCTGGATCTGGTGACTGTGGTCCCCACCTGGGCTTCTCCTGAATTTGGGGACTCCGGTCCCCATCTGGGCCTCACCTGGCCCTGTTGACCATGGTCCTCAACTGGGCAAAATTGGGACCCGGTGACTCTGTTTCACAACTGGATCTCACCTGGACAAGGTGACTCTGGTCCCCCTGTGGGTCTCACTGTGCCCTAGTGACTGTGAACCCCACTTTGGCCTGACTTGGACCTGCTGACCTTGGTTGCCACCTGCGCCTGACCTCGAATGTTGACTCTGGTTCTCTCAAGGGCCTCCCCTGTACCTGGTGTTCCTGGTCCCCAATTGGGCCTCAACTGGACGTGGTGACTCTTGTCACCACCGGGGACTCACCTGGACATGATTACTCTGTTCCACACCTGGGCCTCAGGTAGAACTTGTTGACCATGGTCCCCAAGCCGGGCTCACATGGACCTGTTGCCTCTGATCCGCACCGGGGCCTCACGTGTACCTGGTAACTCTGGTCCTCACCTGGGCCTCTTCTGGACCTAGTGACTCTCGTCCCCACCTGTGCTTCACCTGGATCTGGTGACTCGGGTCCCTACCTGGACCTCACCTGGATCTGGTGACTCTGGTCCTCAGTTTGGCCTCACCAGGACCTGGTGTCTCTCGTCCCCACTTTGAACTAACTCAGAACTGCTGAATCTTGCCCCACCTAGGCCGCACCCAGACCTGGTGATTCTTGTCCCCAGCTATGCCTCAATTTGCCCTAATGAATCTGGTCCTCACGTGGGCCTCCCATGGACCTGGGACTCAGCTGCATAGAGTGGCTCTGGTTCCCACAAGGGGCTCACCTGATATTACTGACTGTGGTCTTATTCTATGTCTCACCAGGTCCTAGTGATTCTGTTCCCCATCTGGGCCTGCATGGCCCTAGTAAATCTTATCCTCACCCAGGCATCATTGGGATCAAGATACTCTATTCCACATCTGCGCCTCACTTTCACCAGGGACCTAGGGTCCCATTCTGGGCCTCAAACTAAACTGGTTACTCTGGTTCCCCCTCTGGGCCTCACCCCTACCTGGTGACTCTGGTCACCCCTTGGGCTTCACTTGGGCCTGGTGAATCTGGTCCTTAGCTGTTCCGCTCCTGGATCTGGTGACCGGTCGCTACCTGGGCCTCACCTGGACTTGGTGAAACCTGTTGCCACCTGCGCCTCCCCTCAACCTTGTGACTGTGGTTCCACCCAGACATCACCTGGATCTGGTGGCTCTGGTTCCCATATGGGGCTCTCCTGGACCTGGTTCCTGTGGTCTCCATCTGGCCTCACCTGGAACACAATGACTCTGAACCATATTTGGGTCTCTCCTGGACCTGTTGACTCTGGTCCTTACCTGGGCATCATTGGGACCTGGATACTCTCTTATATACCTGGGCCTCACCTGGACCTGGTGACTCTGGTCCCACCTGGGCCTCACCTGGACCGGGTGATTGGTTCCCACAGGACCTCACCTGGACCTGGTGACTCAGGTCCTCATATGGGCATCATGGGACCTGGTTTCTCAGTTCCACATCGAGGCCTCACCTGGACCTAGTGATTCTCGTCCCCTCTGGGCCTCACCCTGTCGTGCTGACTCTGGCTCCTACCTGGATATCACCAGGACCGGGTGACTCAGGTCCCCCTCTGGGACTCACCCGGGGCTGGCGACACTTGTCCTCAGCTGGGCCTCAACAGGACCTGGTGAATCTACTCCTCACTTAGGCCTCGTCTGGACCTTGTGACTCTTTTCCCACCTGGCATCAATGGGACATGGTTACTCTGTTCCCCACCTGGGCCTCACCTGGACTTGATAACTTTGCTCCACACTTTGGCATCAACAAGTCCTGATGACTCTGGTTCCCCTACCTAGTCCTCAATCTGGACCTGGTGACTATGGTCCCCACCTGGGTCTCACCTGGACCTGGTGACTTTCGTTCCACATGAACCACACTTGGACCTGGTGACTGTGGTGTTCTTGTAGACTCACATTTACCTTGTGATTCGGGTCCCCACTAGGGCCTCACCTGGATCTGATGATTCTGGCCTGCAGGTTGGCCTCACCTGGACCTGGTGAGTGCGTTGCCTCTAGGGCCTCACCCATACCTGGTGACTCAGGTCCCCACGTGAGCCTCTTGGACCTGGTGAATCTGGTCCTTACCTGGTCCTCTCCCAGACCCGATGAGTCTCGTCACCACCTGGGCCTCACCTGGACCTGGTGAATCTGGTCCCAATCTGGGCCTCACCCATTCTTGTGACTTTATTCCACACCTTGACCTGATTGCTGTGGACTCTTTCTTGGCCTCACCTGGAACTGGTGACTCTGATCCTATCTGCGCGTCACCCAGACCTGTTGACTCTGGTCCTCACCTGGGCATCAATCGTACCTGCTGACTCTGTTCCACACCTGAGCCTCACCTGGTCATGATGACTCTGGAACTTCTCTGGGCCTCACCCTGACCTGGTGACTCTGGTCCCCATTAAGACGTAACCCGGACTGGGTGATTCTGGTTCCCATCTAGGCCTCAAGCATATCTGGTGATTCTGGTCCTCAACTGGGCCTCACGTGGACTTAGTGAATATGCTCCATGTTGGCCTTATTTGGACCTGGTGACTCGGGTCCCTACCTGGGCATCATCGGCACATGGTTCCGCGCACCGCCTGCAGGTTGGCCTCACCTGAACCTGGTGAGTGGGATTGCCACCTGTGGCTCACCCATACCTGGTGACTCAGGTCCCCACGTGGGCCTCTTGGACCTGGTGAATCTGGTCCTTACCCCTCGTCTTCTCCCAACCTGGGGACTCTGGTCATCACCTGGGCCTCACCTGGAGAAGGGGAACTGGTCCCCATCTGGGCCTCACCCAGTCCTGGTTACTTTGTTCCCACCTGGAAATGATTGCTGTGGACTCTTTCTTTGCCTCACCTGCAACTGGTGACTCTGATCCTATCTGGTGACTCTGATCCTATCTGGGCATTACCCAGACCTGGTGACTCTGGTCCTCATGTGGGCATCTTGGTACCTGGTGACTCAGTTCCACACCTGAGCCTAACCTGGACATGATGACTCTGGAACCTCTCTGGGCCTCACCCTGTCCTGGTGACTCTGGTCCCCATCTGGATGTCACCTGGAGCAGGTGATTTTGGTACCCCTCTGAGCCTCAACCAGATCTGGTGACTCTGGTCCTCAACTGGGCCTCACCTGGACCTAGTGAATATGCTCCATCTGGGCCTCATTTGTACCTGGTGACTCTGGTCCCTCCCTCGGCATCATCAGTACATGGTTCCACTGCATGGCCTGCAGGTTGGCATCACCTGGACCTGGCACTCTGGTTCCTACATGGGCATCATCGGGACACGGTTCCTCTGCATGGCGCGAAAGATGGCCTCTCCTGGACCTGGTGAGTGTGGTTGCCACCAGTGCCTCACCCGTACCTGGGGACACAGGCCCCTCGTCGGCCTCTTGGACCTGGTGAATCTGGTCTATGGGAGACCTGGTCGTCTCCCATACCCGGGGTCTCTGGTCACCCCCTGGGCCTCACCTGGACCTGGTCAATGTGGTCCCCATCTGGGCATCACCCAGTCCTGGTGACTTTGTTCCCCACCTGGATGATTGCTGTGCACTATTTCTTGGCCTCACCTTGAACTGGTGACTCTGATCCTACCTGGTGACTCTGATCCTATCTGGGCATTACCCAGACCTCGTGACTCTGTTCCTCACCTGGGCATCTTTGGTACCCTGGTGACTCTGTTCCACACCTGAGCCTCACCTGGACATGTTGACTCTGGAACCTCTCTGGCTGGCCTCATCCTGACCTGGTGACTCTGGTCCCCATCCTGGATGTCACCTGGACCAGGTGATTCTGGTACCCCTCTAGGCCTCAACCAGGTCTTGTGACTCTGGTACTCCACTGCACCACACCTGGACCTAGTAAATATGCTCCACTGGGTCTCATTGGACCTGGTGATTCTGATCCCAACCTCGGCATCATCGGGACATGGTTTCACTGCATGGTCTGCAGGTTGGCCTCACCTGGTACCTGTTAAATCTCGTCCCTAACCTGGGCATCATCAGGACATGGTTCCTCTGCATGGCCTGCAGGTTCGCCTCACCTAGACCTGGTGAGTGGGGTTGCCACCTGGGACTCGCCCATGCCTGGTGACACAGGTCCCCACGTGGGCCTCACTTGGACCTGTTGAATCTGGACCTTACCTGGTCCTCACCCGGAACTGTTAACTCAGGTCACCACCTGGGAATCACCTGTACCTTGGTGAATCTGGTCCCCATCTGGGGTCATCCATTCCTGGTGACTTTGTTCCCCAACTTGACCTGATTGCTGTGGACTCCTTCTTGGCCTCACCTGGAACTGGTGACTCTGATACTAACTGGGCCTCACCCTGATCTAGTGACTCTGGTCCTCACCTGTGGACCATTATCAACTGGATACTCTGTTCCACACGTGAGCCTCACCTGGACATGATGACTCTGGACCCCTCTGGGCCTCAGCCTGACATGGTGACTCTGGTCCCCATCTGGATTTCACTAGACCAGGTGATCTGGTACCCCTCTAGGCCTCAACTTGACCTGGTGACTCTGGGCCCCAAGTGGGCCTCACCGGGACATAGTGAACATGCTCCCCACCTGCGCCGCATCTGGGCATGGTGACTCTGGTTTTACCTGGGCATCCTCGGGAAATGGTTACTGTATTCCCCACGGGGACTGACCTGATCATGGCAACTCTGGTCCTGACTTTGGCCTCTTCTGTACCAGGTGACTCTGGCTCTACCTGGGCCTCACCTGTAACTGGTGACTCTGATCCAAAGCATGGCCTCACCTGACCTGGTGACTGTGGTTCCCATCGGGACCTGACCTGGTCCTCATGTCTCTGGTCTCACCTGGGCCTCACCAGGACTTGGTGTCTCTCGTACCCACCTGGGTAGCATCAGGATATGGTTACACTGTTCACTAACAGTGACCCAGCCGGACCTATTAACTCCGGTCTTCACCTGGGCCACACCTGGACATGGTGACACTGGTTCCCACCTGGGTCTCACCTGGACATGGTGAGTCGGATCCCCACAGGGTCCTCACATCTAAGTGGTGATTCTCGTTCCCACATGGACATCATGTGGACCTGGTGGCTGCAGTGTTTATAGCTTCTCATGTACCTCGTGACTCTGGTCCCCACCAGGGCCCTCACCGGGACCTGGTGAGTGTGGTTGCCACCTGCACCTCACCTGGACCTGGTGATTCTGGTCTGCACCTGAGACTACCCTGGATCTGGTGACTATGGTCCCAACCTGGGCTTCACCTAGCCCTGTTGACCATGGTCCTCATCACGGAAAAATGGCACCCGGTGACTGTGTTCCACACCTGGACCTCACCTGGAGCAGGTGACTCTGTTCCCCTGTGGGTCTCACCTTGCTCTAGTCACTGTGAACCCCACTTTGGCCTGACTTGGACTTGCTGACCCTGGCTGCCACCTGCGCGAGACCTCGAACTGTTGACTCTGGTTCTTTCATGGGGCTCCCCTGTACCTGGTGATCCTGGTTCCCACCTGGGCCTCACCTGGGCCTGGTGACTCTTGTCACCACCGGGGACTCACTTGGACCTGGTTAGAGTGTTCCACACTGGGCCTCAAGTAGAACTCTTGACCATGGTCCCCAAGCCTTCCTCACATGGACCAGTTGCCTCTGATACCTACCAGCGCCTCACATGTACCTGGTAACTCTGGTCCTCACCTGGGCCTCATCTGGACCTAGTGACTCTGGTCCCCACCTGGGCTTCACCTGGATCTGGTGACTCTGGTCCCCACCTGGCCTTCACCTGGATCTGGTGACTCTGGTCCCCACCTGGACCTTTCCTAGACCTGGTGACTCTCTTTCCAACATGGG
Source organism: Canis lupus familiaris (assembly GCF_011100685.1). Lineage (NCBI taxonomy): Eukaryota > Metazoa > Chordata > Mammalia > Carnivora > Canidae > Canis > Canis lupus. Next base: position 12,742 of record NW_023331924.1, on the reverse strand, counting down.
CCTCACCTGGATCTGGTGACTCTGGTCCTCAGTTTGGCCTCACCTGGACCTGGTGTCTCTCGTCCCCACTTTGACCTAACTCAGAACTGCTGAATCTTGCCCCACCTAGGCCGCACCCAGACCTGGTGACTCTTGTCCCCAGCTATGCCTCAATTCGACCTGATGAATCTAGTCCTCACGTGGGCCTTAGATGGACCTGGGACTCAGCTGGATAGAGTGGCTCTGGTTCCCACAATGGGCTCACCTGATACTGGTGACTGGGGTCTTTTTCTATGCCTCACCAGGACCTAGTGATTCTGTTCCCCATCTGGGCCTGCATGGCCCTAGTGACTCTGGTCCTCACCCAGGCATCATTGGGACCTGGATACTCTATTCCACGCCTGGGCCTCACTTTGACCAGGGACCTCTGGTCCCATTCTGGGCCTCAAACTAAACTGGTTGCTCTGGTTCCCCCTCTGGGACTGACCCTTACCTGGTGAATCTGGTCACGCCTTGGGCTTCACTTTGGCCTGGTGAATCTGGTCCTTAGCTGGTACTCACCTGGATCTGGTGACTGGTCGCCACCTGGGTCTCACCTGGACCTGGTGAATCTCTTCCCCATCTGGGCCTCACCCAGTCCTGGTGACTTTGTTCCCCACCTGGACCTGATTGCTTTGGACACTTTCTTGGCCTCACCTGGAACTGGTGATTCTCGTTCCCACATGGACATCATGTGGACCTGGTGGCTGCAGTGTTTCTAGCTTCTCATGTACCTCGTGATTCTGGTCCCCACCAGGGCCTCAAAGGGACCTGGTGAGTGTGGTTGCCACCTGCACCACACCTGGAACTGATGATTCTGGTCTGCACTTGAGACTACCCTGGATCTGGTGACTGTGGTCCCCACCTGGGCTTCACCCGGATTTGGGGACTCCGGTCCCCATCCGGGCCTCAACTGTACCTGTTGACCATGGTCCTCAACTGGGCAAAATTTGGACCCGGTGACTGTGTTCCACAACTGGACCTCTCCTGGACCACATGACTCTGGTCCCCCTCTGGGTCTCACTGTGCCTTCGTGACTGTGAACCCCACTTTGGCCTGACTTGGACCTGCTGACCCTGGTTGCCACCTGCGCCTGACCTCGAACTGTTGACTCTGGTTCTTTCAAGGGCCTCCCCTGTACCTGGTGATCCTGGTCCCCACCTGGGCCTCACGTGGACGTGGTGACTCTAGTCACCACCGCGGACTCACCTGGACCTGCTTACTGTGTTCCACACCTCGGCCTCAAGTAGACTTGTTGACCATGGTCCCCAGGCGGCCTCACATGGACATTTGACTCTAATCCCCACCGGGTCCTCACGTGTACCTGGTAACTCTGGTCCTCACCTGGGACTCATCTGGACCTAGTGACTCTGGTCCCCACCTGGGCTTCACCTGGAACTGGTGGCTCTGGTCCCCAACTGGATTTCACCTGGAACTGGTGACGCTCTTTCCAACATGGACTTCACTTGGTGAATCTGGTCCTTAGCTGGTCCACATTTGGATCTGGTGACTGGTCGCCACCTGGGCCTCACCTGGACTTGGTGAATACTGTTGCCACCCTGCGCCCCCCCTGAAACTTGTGACTGTGGTCCCACCAGAACCTCACCTGGATCTGGAGGCTCTGGTTCCCATAAGGGGCTCTCCTGGACCTGGTTCTTGTGGTCTCCATCTAGCCTCACCTGGAACACAATGACTCTGATCCATATTTGGTGCCTCTCTTGGACCTGTGGGACTCCTGCTCCTTACCTGGGCATCATTGGGACATGGATACTCTCTTATATACCTGGGCGGTCACCTGGACCTGGTGACTGTGGTCCCACCTGGGCCTCAGCTGGATGAGGTCACTGGTTCCCACAGGGACCTCACCAGGACCTGGTGACTCAGGTCCTCAAATGGGCATCATGGGACCTGTTTATCTTCAGTTCCAAATCGGGGGCCTCACCTGGACCTAGTGATTCTCGTCCCCCTCTGGGCCTCACCCTGACCTGTGACTCTGGTCCTCACCTGGATATCACAAGAACCGGGTGACTCTGGTCCCCCTTTGGGCCTCACCGGAGCTGGGGAGACTGGTACTCAACTGGGTCTCAACACGATCTGGTGAATCTACTCCTCACTTAGGCTCGTCTGCACCTTGTGACTCTTATCCCACCTGGCATCAATGGGATATGGTTACTCTGTTCCCACCTGGGCCTCACTTGACATGATAACTGTCTCCTCCGCACTTTGGCCTCAACTGGTCCTGATGACTCTGGTCCCCCCACCTAGGCCTCAATCTGGACCTGGTGACTGTGGTCCCCACCTGGGTCTCACCTTGACCTGTTGCCTCTCGTTCCCACATGAACCACACCTGGACCTGGTGACTGTGGTGTCCTTGTAGACTCACATTTACCTGGTGACTCCGTTCCCGTCTAGGGCCTCACCTGGATCTGGTGACTCTGGCCTGCAGGTTGGCTTAATCTGGAATTGGTGAGTTGGGTTTGTCACCTGGGCCTCACCCATACCTGGTGACTCAGGTCCCTACGTGGGCCTCTTGGACCTGGTGAATCTAGTACTTACCTGGTCCTCTCCCCGACGCCGGGGACTCTGGTCACGACCTGGGCCTCACCTGGACCTGGTGAATCTGTTCCATATCTTGGCCTCACCGAGTCCTGGTGACTTTTGTTCCCCACTTGGACCTGATTGCTGTGGACTCTTTTTGACTCACCTGGAACTGGTGACTCTGATCCTATCTGCGCGTCACCCAGATCTGGTGACTTTGGTCCTCAACTGGGCCTCACCTGGACCTAGTGAATATACTCGATGTGGGCCACATTTGGACCTGGTGACTCTGCTCCCTACCTGGGCATCATCGGGAGATGGTTCCACAGCATGGCCTGCAGGTTGGCCTCACCTCGACCTGGTAACTCTGGTCCCTACCTGGGCTTCATCGGGACACCGTTCCTCTGCATGGCCTGCAGGTTGGCCTCACCTGGACGTGGTGAGTGGGTTCCACATGGGCCTCACACATACCTGGTGACATAGGTCCCCAAGTGGGCCTCACTTGGACCTGGTGAATCTGATCCTTACCTGGTCCTCACCCAGACCTGGTAACTCTGGTCACCACCTGGGAATCACCTGGACAGGGTGAATCTGGTCCCCATCTGGGCCTCCCCAGTCCTGATGACTTTGTTCCCCACCTGGAACTGATTGCTGTGGACTCCTTCTTGGCCTCACCTGGAACTGGTGACTCTCATCCTAACTGGGCCTAACTCAATCTGCTGACTCTTGTCCTCCCCTGTGGACCATTATGAACTGGATACTCTGTTCCACAACTGAGCCTCACCTGGACATGATGACTCTGGATCCAGTCTGGGCCTCACCCTGACGTGGTGACTCTGGTCCTCATGTGGATGTCACCTAGACCAGGTGAATCTGGTACCCCTCTAGGCCTCAACTAGACCTGGTGACTCTGGTCCTCAACTGGGCCTCACCGGGACCTAGTGAATATGCTCCCCAACTGTGCCTCATCTGGACCTGGTAACTCTGGTTCTACCTGGGCATCATCGGGACATGGTTACTGTATTCCCCACTGTAACTGACCTGATCCTGGTAACTCTGGTCCTGATTTGGCCTCTTCTGTACCAGGTGACTCTGGATCCACCTTGGGTTCACCGGTAACTGGTGACTCTGATCCTAAGCATGGCCTCACCTGACCTGGTGACTGTGGTTCCCATTGGGACCGCACCTGGACCTCATGTCTCTGGTCCCAACTGGGCTTCACCAGGACCTGGTGTCTCTGGAACCCACTTTGGTAGCATCAGGACGGTTACACTGTTCACTAACAGTGACCCAGCCGGACCTATTAACTCTGGTCTTCACCTGGGCCACACCTGGACATGGTGACACTGGTTCCCACCTGGTCTCACCTGGACATGGTGACTCGGATCCAAAACTGGTCCTCCCCTGTACTGGTGATTCTCGTTCCCACATGGACATCATGTGGACCTGGTGGCTGCAGTGTTTCTAGCTTCTCATGCACCTCTTGACTCTGGTCCCCACCAGGGCCTCACAGGGACCTGGTGAGTGTGGTTGCCACCTGCACCTCAAGTGGACCTGGTCATTCTGGTCTGCACCTGAGACTACCCTGGATCTGGTGACTATGGTCCCCACCTGGGCTTCACCTGCTTTGGGGACTCCGGTCTCCATCTGAGCCTCACCTGGCCCTGTTGACCATGGTCCTCAACTGGGCAAAATTGGGACCCGGTGACTGTGTTCAACAACTGGACCTCATCTGGACCAGGTGATTCTGGTCTCCCTCTGGGTCTCACCGCGCCCTAGTGACCGTAATCCCAACTTTGCCCTGACTTGGACCTGCTGACCCTGGTTACCACCTGCGCCTCACCTCGAACTGTTGACTCTGGTACTTTCAAGGGCCTACACTGTACCTTGTGATCCTGGTCCCCACCTGGGACTCACCTGGACGTGGTGACACATGTCACAACCGCGTACTCACCTGGAGCTGCTTACTGTGTTCCACATGGGCCTCAAGTAGACTTGTTGACCATGGTCCCCAAGCCGGACTCACATGGACCTGTTGCCTCTGATCCCCACCGGGGCCTCACGTGTACCTGGTAACTCTGGTCCTCACCTGGGCCTCATCTGGACCTATTGACTCTGGTCCCCACCTGGGCTTCACCTGGATCTGGTGACTCTGGTCCCCTCCTGTACTTCACCTGGATCTGGTGACTCTGGTCCCCACCTGGAACTCTCCTGGACCTGGTGACTCTCTTTCCAACATGGACCTCAGCTGGATCTGGTGACTCTGGTCCTCAGTTTGGCCTCACCTGGACCTGGTTTCTCTCGTCCCCACTTTGACCTAACTCAGAACTGCTGAATCTTGCCCCACCTAGGCCGCACCCAGACCTGGTGACTCTTGTCCCCAGCTATGCCTCAATTTGCCCTAATGAATCTGGTCCTCACGTGGGCCTCACATGGACCTGGGACTCAGCTGGATAGAGTGGCTCTGGTTCCCACAAAGGGCTCACCTGATACTGGTGACTGTGGTCTTATTCTATGCCTCACCAGGACCTAGTGATTCTGTTCCCCATCTGGGCCTGCATAGCCCTAGTGTCTCTGGTCCTCTCCCTGGAATCATTGGGAACTGGATACTCTATTCCACACCTGGGCCTCACTTTGACCAGGGACCTCTGGTCCCATTCTGGGCCTCAAACTAAACTGGTTACTCTGGTATCCCCTCTGGGCCTCACCCTTACCTGGTGACTCTGGTCACCCTTGGGCTTCACTTGGACCTGGTGAATCTGGTCCTTAGCTGGTCCGCACCTGGATCTGGTGACTGGTCGCCACCTGGGTCTCACCTGGACTTGGTGAATCCTGTTGCCACCTGCAGCTCATCAGGACCTTGTGACTGTGGTCCCACCTGGACCTCACCTGGATCTGGTGGCTCTGGTTCTCATATGGGGCTCTCCTGGACCTGGTTCCTGTGGTCTCCATCTGGCCTCACCTGGAACACAATGACTCTGATCCATATTTGGTCCTCTCCTGGACCTGTTGACTCTTGTCCTTACCTGGGCATCATTGGGACCTGGATACTCTCTTATATACCTGGGCCTCACCTGGACCTGGTGACTGTGTTCCCACCTGGGCCTCACCTGGACGAGGTGACTGGTTTCCACAGGGACCTCACCTGGATCTGGTGACTCAGGTCCTCATATGGATATCATGGGACCTGGTTTCTGAGTTCCACATCGAGGCCTCACCGGGACCTAGTGATTCTCGTCCCCCTCTGAGGCCTCACCCTGACGTGCTGACTCTGGTCCCCCCCTGGATATCACCAGAACCGGGTGACTCTGGTCCCCCTCTGGACTCACCCGGAGCTGGGGTCACTGGTCCTCAACTCGGCCTCAACACCTGGTGAATCTACTCCTCACTTAGGCCTCGTCTGGACCTTTGACTCTTTTCCCACCTGGCAACAATGGGACATGGTTACTCTGTTCCGCACCTGGGCCTCACATGGACATGATAACTTTGCTCCGCACTTTGGCCTCAACTGGTCCTGATGACCCTGGTCCCCCAACCGAGGCCTCAATCTGGACCTGGAGACTGTCGTCCCCACGTGGGTCTCACCTGGACCTGGTGACTCTCGTTCCCACATGAACCACACCTGGACCTGGTGGCTGTGGTGTACTTGTAGACTCACATTTACCTGGTGACTCCGGTCCCCACTAGGGCCTAACCTCGATCTGGTGACTCTGGCCTGCAGGTTGGCCTCACCTGGACTTGGTTAGTGGGATGCCACCTGGGCCTCACACATACCTGGACTCAGGTCTGCACGTGGGCCTCTTGGACCTGGTGAATCTGGTCCTTACCTAGTCCTCACCCGGAACTGGTAAATGTGGTCACCACCTGGGCATCACCTAGACCTGGTGCCTTTGTTCCCCACCTGGACCTGATTGCTGTGGACACCTTCTTGGCCTCACCTGGAAGTGGTAACTCTGATCGTAACTGGGCCTTTCCCAGATCTGGTGACTCTGGTCCTCACCTGTGGACAATTATGACCTGGATACTCTGTTCCACACCTGAGCCTCACCTGGACATGATGACTCTGGATCCACTCTGGGCCTCACCCTGACATGGTTACTCTGGTCCCCATCTGGATGTCACCTAGACCAGGTGAATCAGGTACCCCTCTGGGCCTCAACCGATCTGGGGCCTCTGGTCCTCAACTGGGCCTCACCTGGACCTAGTGAATATGCTCCATCTGTGCCTCATTTGGACCTGGTGACTCTGGTCCCTACGTGGGCAACATCGGGACATGGTTCCACATAATGGTCTGCAGGTTGGCCTCTTCTTGACCTGGTAACTCTGGTCCCTACCTGGGCATCATCGTGACACGGTTCCTCTGCATGGCCTGCAGGTTGGCGTCACCTGGACTTCGTAACTCTGGTCCGTACCTGGGCATCATCGGGACACGGTTCCTCTGCATGGCCTGCAGATAGGCCTCACTGGACCTGGAGAGTGGGCTTGCCATCTGGGCCTCACCCATACATGTTGACACAGGTCTCACGTGGGCCTCACTTGTACCTGGTGAACCTGGTCCTTACCTGGTCCTCACCCGGAACAGGTAACCCTTGTCACCACCTGGGAATCACCTGGACCTGGTGAATCTGGTCCCCATCTGGGCCTCACCCAGTCCTGGTGACTTTGTTCCCCACCTGGAGCTGATTGCTTTGGACTCTTTCTTGGCCTCACCTGGAACTGGTGACTCTTATCCTCTCTGCGCGTGACTCAGGCCTGGTGAATCTGGTCCTCACCTGGTTATCATTGGTACCTGGTGACTCTGTTCCACACCTGAGCCACACCTGGACATGATGACTCTGAAACCTCTCTGGGCCTCACCCTGACCTGGTGACTCTGGTCCCCATCGGATGTCACCTGGACCAGGTGATTCTGGTACCCCTCTAGGCCTCAACCAGATCTGGTGTCTCTGGTCCTCAACTGGGACTCGGCTGGACTTAGTGAATATGCTCCATCTTGGCCTCATTTGGACATGGTTACTCTGGTCCCTACCTGGGCATCATGGGGACCTGGTTCCACTGCATGGCCTGCAGGTTGTCCTCACCTGGACCTGGTAACTCTGGTCCCTACCTTGGCATTATCGGGACCCGATTACATTGCATGGCCTGCAGGTAGGCCTCACCTGGACCTGGTGAGTGGGGTTGCCACTTGGGCCTCACATACCTGGTGACACAGGCCCCTACGTGGGCCTGACTTGGACCTGGTGTATCTGGTAATTCTGGTCACCACCTGGGAATCACCTGGACCTGGTGAATCTGGTAACTCTGGTCACCACCTGGGAATCACTTGGACCTGGTGAATCTGTGTCCCCATCTGGGCCTCACCCAGTCCTCGTGAATTTTTTCCCCACCTGGACCTGATTGCTGTGGACTCCTTCTTAGCCTCACCTGGAACTGTTGACTCTGATCCTAACTGGGCCTCACCCAGATCTGTTGACTCTGGTCCTCACCTGTGGACCATTATGACCTGGATACTTTCCACTCTGAGACTCACCTGGACATGATGACTCTGGATCCCCTCTGGGCCTCTCCCTGACATGGTGACTCTGGTCCCCATCTGGAAGGCTCCTAGTCCAGGTGAATCTGGTACCCCTCTATGCCTCAACTAGACCTGGTGACTCTGGTCCTCTACTAGGCCTCAACGGGACGTAGTGAATATGCTCCCCACCTTTGCCTCATCTGGACCTGGTGACTCTGGCTCCACCTGGGCCTCACCTGTAACTGGTGACTCAAATCCTAAGCATGGCCTCACCTGACCTGGTGACTGTGGTTCCCATAGGGACCTCACCTGGACCTCATATCTCTGTTCCACCTGGGCCTCACCAGGAACTTTTGTCTCTGGTTACCACCTGGGTAGCATCAGGATATGGTTACACTGTTCACTATCAGTGACCCAGCCGGACCTATTAACTCTGGTCTTCACCTGGGCCACACCTAGACATGGTGACACTTGTTCCCCTGGTCTCACCTGGACATGGTGAGTCGGATCCCCACCTGGTCCTCACCTGTAACTGGTGATTCTCGTTCCCACATGGACATCATGTGGACCTGGTGGCTGCAGTGTTTCTAGCTTCTCATGTACCTCGTGACTCTGGTCCCCACCAGGGCCTCACCGGGACCTGGTGAGTGTAGTTGCCACCTGCACCTCACCTGGACCTGGTGATTCTGGTCTGCACCTGAGACTACCCTGGATCTGGTGACTGTGGTCTCCACCTGGGCTTCTCCTGGATTTGGGGACTCCGGTCCCCATCTGGGCCACACCTGGCCCTGTTGACCATGGTCCTCAACTGTGCAAAATTGGGACCCGGTGACTTTAGACCTCACCTGGACCATGTGACTCTGGTCCGCCTCCGGGTCTAACCTTGGACCTCACCTGGACCATGTGACTCTGGTCCGCCTCCGGGTCTAACCGTGCCCTAATGACTCTGAAACCCACTTTGGCCTGACTTGGACCTGCTGACCTTGGTTGCCACCTGTGCCTGACCTCGAACTGTTGACTCTGGTTCATTCAAGGGCCTCCCCTGTACCTGGTGATCCTGGTCCCCACCTGGGTCTCACCTGGACGTGGTGACTCTTGTCACCACCGGGTATCACCTGGACCTGGTACTGTGTTCCACACCTGGGCCTCAAGTAGACCTGTTGACCATGGTCCCAAGCCGGCCTCACATGGACCTGTTGCCTCTGATCCCCACCGGGGCCTCACGTGTACCTGGAAACTCTGGTCCTCACCTGGGCCTCATCTGGACCTAGTGACTCTGGTCCCCACCTGGGCTTCACTTGGATCTGGTGACTCTGTTCCCCACCGGGACTTCACCTGGATCTGGTGACTCTTGTACACACCTGGACCTCTCCTGGACCTGGTGACTTTCTTTCCAACATGGACCTCACCTGGATCTGGTGACTCTGGTCCTCAGTTTGGCCTCACATGGACCTGGTGTCTCTCGTCCCCACTTTGACTTGACTCAGAACTGCTGAATCTTGCCCCACCTAGGCCGTACCCAGACCCGGTGACACTTGTCCCCAGCTATGCCTCAATTCGACCTGATGAATCTGGCCTCACGTGGGCCTCACATGGACCTGGGACTCAGCTGGATAGAGTGGCTCTGGTTCCCACAAGGGGCTCACCTGATATTGGTGACTTATTCACCAGTGGTCTTATTCTATGCCTCAACAGGACCTATTGCTTCTCTTCCCCATCTGGGCCGGCATGGCCCTAGTAACTCTGGTCCTCACCCAGGCATCATTGGGACCTGGATACTCTATTCCACACCTAGGCCTCACTTTGACCAGGGACCTCTGGTCCCATTCTGGGCCTCAAACTAAACTGGTTACTCTGGTTCCCACTCTGGGCCTCACCCTTACCTGGTGACTCTCGTAACCCCTTGGGCTTCACTTGGGCCCGGTGCATCTGGTCGTTAGCTGGTCCGAACCTGGATCTGGTGACTGGTCGCCACCTGGGCCTCACCTGGACTTGGTGAATCCTGTTGACACCTGCGACTCAACTGGACCTTGTGACTGTGGTCCAACCTGGACCTCACCTAGATCTAGTGGGTCTGGTTCCCATATGGGGCTCTCCTGGACCTGGTTCCTGTGGTCTCCATCTGGCCTCACCTGGAACACAATGACTCTGATCCATATTTGGGCCTCTTCTGGACCTGTAGACTCAGGTCCTTACCTGGGTATCATTGGGACCTGGAACTCTCTTATATACCTGGGCCTCACATGGACCTGGTGATTGTGGACCCACCTGGGCCTCACCTGGACGAGGTGACTGGTTCCCACAGGGACCTCACCTGGTCCTGGTGACTCAGGTCCTCATATGGGCATCATGGGACCTGGTTTCTCATTTCCATAACGGGGCCTCACCTGGACCTAGTGATTCTCGTCCCCCTCTGGGCCTCACCCTGACGTGGTGACTCTGGTCCCCACCTGGACATCACCAGAACCGGGTGACTCTGGGCCCCCTCTGGGACGCAACTGGACCTGGGGACACTGGTCCTCAACTGAGGCTCAACAGGACCTGGTGAATCTACTCCTCACTTAGACCTCGTCTGAACCTTGTGACTCTTTTCCCACCTGGCATCAATGGGACATGTTTACTCTGTTCCCCACCTGGGCGTCACCTGGACATGATAACTTTGCTCCACTCTTTGGCCTCAACTCTTCCTGATGACTCTGGTCCCCCCACCTAGGCCGCAATCTGGAACTGATGACTGTGGTCTCCACCGGGGTCTCACCTGGATTTGGTGACTCTCGTTCCCACATGAACAACACCTGGACCTGGTGACTGTGGTGTTCTTGTACACTCACATTTACCTGTTGACTCCGGTCCCCACTAGGGCCTCACCTGGATCTGGTGACTCTGGCTTGTAGGTTGGCCTCACCTGGACCTGGTGAGTGGGGATGCCACCTGGGACTCACCCATACCTGGTGACTCTGGTCCCCACCTGGAACTCACCTGGATCTTGTGACTCTGGTCTCTGTTTGGCCTCACCTGGACAGGTGTCTCTCGTCCCCACTTTGAACTAACTCAGAACTGCTGAATCTTGCCCACCTAGGCCGCACCCAGACCTGGTGACTCTTGTCCCCTGCTATGCCTCAATTCGACCTGATGAATCTGGTCCTCACGTGGGCCTCACATGGACCTGGGACTCAGCTGGATAGAGAGGCTCTGGTTCCCACAAGGGGCTCACCTGATACTGGTGACTGTGTTCTTATTCTATGCCTCACGGGACCTAGTGATTCTGTTCCCCATCTGGGCTTTCTTGGCCCTAGTGAGTCTGGTCCTCACCAAGGCATCATTGGGACCTGGATACTCTATTCCACACCTGGGCCTCACTTTGTCCAGGGACCTCTGGTCCCATTCTGGGCCTCAAACTAAACTGGTTACTCTGGTTCCCCCTCGGGGCCTCACCCTTACCTGGTGACGCTGGTCACCCCTTGGGCTTCACTTGGGCCTGGTGAATCTGGTTCTTAGCTGGTCCGCACCTGGCTCTGGTGACCGGTCACCACGTGGGCCTCACCTGGACTTGGTGAATCATGTTGCCACCTGCGCCTCACCTGGTCCTTGTGAATGTGGTCCCTCCTGGACCTCACCTGGATCTGGTGGCTCTGGTTCCCATATGGGGCTCTCCTGGACCTGGTTCCTGTGGTCTCCATCTGGCCTCACTTGGAACACAATGACTCTGATCCATATTTGGGCCTCTCCTGGACCTGTTGACTCTGGTCCTTACCTGGGCATCATGGGACCTGGATACTCTCTTATATACCTGGGCCTCACCAGGACCTGGTGACTGTGGACCCACCTGGGCCTCACCTGGACGGGGTGACTGGTTCCCACAGGGACATCACCTGGACCTGGTGACTCAGGTCCTCATATGGGCATCTTGGGACCTGGTTTCACTGTTCCACATCGGGGTCTCACCTGGACCTAGTGATTCTCGTCCCCCTCTGGGCCTCACCCTGACTTGTGACACTGGTCCCACCTGGATATCACCAGAACCGGGTGACACACCCGGAGCTGGGGACACTGGTCCTCAGCTGGGCCTCAACAGGACCTGGTGAATCTACTCCAAACTTAGGCTTCGTCTGGACCTTGCGACTCTTTTCCCACCTGGCATCAATGGGACATGGTTACTCTGTTCCCCACCTGGGCCTCACCTGGACATGATAACTTTGCTGCACACTTTGGCCTCAACTGGTCCTGATGACTCTCGTACCCCAACCTAGGCCTCAATCTGGACACTGGTGACTGTCGTCCCCAACTGGGTGTCAGCTGGACCTGGTGACTCCAGTTCCCACATGAACCACACCTGGACCTGGTGACTGTGGTGTTCTTGTAGACTCACATTTACCTTGTGATTCCCGTCCCCACTAGGGCCTCAACTGGATATGGTGACTCTGGCCTGCAGGCTGGCCTCACCTGGACATGGTGAGTGGGGTTGCCACCTGGGCCTCACCCATACCTGGTGACTCAGGTCCACACGTGGGCCTCTTGGACCTGGTGAATCTGGTCCTTACCTGGTCCTCTCTCAGAACCGGGGACTCTGGTGACCACCTGGGCCTCACCTGGACCTGGTAAATCTGGTGCCCCATCTGGGCCTCACGCAGTCCTGGTGACTTTGTTCGCCACCTGGACCTGATTGCTGTGA
>NW_023331923.1:0-31558 GCF_011100685.1 Canis lupus familiaris | reverse complement strand
TCGCTGTGCGGGAGCTGCTGCAGGCCCCCGCCGCCCCCGGCCTCGCAGATGCCTCCGGCCGCGCCCTCGGGGCCGCGGCTCTCCGCTCCAGCTGGTGAGATCCTCAACCGCCTTCCGGAGCCGCTGCTGCGGAGGCTCAGGGTGAGCCTGGACAGAGCGCCTGAGGGCTGGGGCTGGAGGAAGCTGGCCAAGGTGGCGGGGAGTCGGGGGCGCCTCTGGCTCAGTTGTCTGGACTTGGAGCAGTGTTCTCTTAAGGTCTTGGAGCCTGAAGTCCAAGCTTATGTTTACTGAAGCTGATGGGTGAGAAAGGTTGTACAGTCACAGAACTGAGTGACTTTCTGCAGGCTTTGGAGCACACGGAGGTTCTGCTTCTTGGCCCCCAGGAATAAAGATCACTGTCAACCCAGAATCAAAGGCAGTCTTGGCTAGACAGTTTGTGAAACTGTGTTGCCGGGCAACTAGACATCCCTTCGTACAGTATCAGTGGTTTAAAATGAATAAAGAGATTCTGAACGAAAATGCATCAGCACTCATTTTTAACACAGTACATGTAAAAAGATGCAGGCTTTTATGTGTGTCGAGTTAATAATAATTTCACCTTTGAATTCAGCAAGTGGTTGGTCACAGCTGGATGTTTGTGATGTCACAGAAGTAACAGGAAGCTTCCAGAAAGTTCAGATGGCATCTCTGAATCCAAGTTGCAAATCTGTGTTGAACCAAGGTCCCAAAGGCTAATAATGCCTGGCAGTACATTGGTCTTACAGTGTGTTGCTGTTGGAAGCCCTATTCCTCACTACCAGTGGTTCAAAAATGAGTCACCATTAATACATGAGACAGGAAAGCTATACATGGTGCCTTATGTGGATCTGGAACATCGGGGAACCTATTGGTGTCATGTATATAGTGATCGAGACAGGATAGCTAGAAGGTGGAAATCATCATAGGAATAGCAGATGAGGGATCCCTGGGTGGCGCAGCGGTTTAGCACCTGCCTTTGGCCCAGGGCGCGATCCTGGAGACCCGGGATCGAATCCCACGTCGGGCTCCGGGTGCATGGAGCCTGCTTCTCCCTCTGCCTGTGTTTCTGCCTCTCTCTCTCTCTGAGTGTGTGACTATCATAAATAAATAAAAATTTTTAAAAAAAGGAATAGCAGATGAGGCAGTGGAGTGCACTGAAGATGAATTAGATAATCTTGGACAACCCAACAAAAAAGAGCAAACAGCTAATCAGCCTTTGGCAAAGGACAAAGTTGTTCTTTTGATAGGAAATATGAATTACTGGGAGCACCCCAAGCCTAAAGCTCCTTTGGTGGATGTATGTGAATTGACCAACTTGTTAGGACTACTAGATTTCAAACTTGTTTCACAGTTGGATCTTACTGAATACGAGATGTGAAATGCTGTGGATGAATTTTAACTACTTTTAGACAAAGGAGTATATGGATTATTATATTATGCAGGGCATGGTTATGAAAACTTTCCTAACAGCTTTATGGGCCTTGTTGATGCCCCAAATCCATATAGGTCTGAAAACTGTCTGTGTGTACAAAATATACTGAAACTGATGCAAGACAAAGAAACTGGACTCAACGTGTTCTTGTTGGACATGTGTAAGAAAAGAAACGACTGGGATCCCTGGGTGGAGCAGCGGTTTAGCGCCAGCCTATGGCCCAGGGCGCGATCCTGGAGACCCGGGATCGAGTCCCACGTCGGGCTCCTGGTGCATGGAGCCTGCTTCTCCCTCTGCCTATATCCTGCCTCTCTCTCTTTCTCTCTGCGTGACTATCATAAATAAATAAAACATTTTAAAAAAAGAAAAGAAACGACTATGATGATACCATCCCAATCGTGGATGCACTACAAGTCACCGCCAACATTGCCTTTCGATACGCCACATGTAAAGGAGCAGAAGCTTTTGAAATCCAGCATTCTGGGTTGGCAAATGGAATTTTCAGAAAATTTTTATTTCTTTTTATTTACTTTTTTAAACAAATTTATTTTTATTGGTGTTCAATTTGTCAACATACAGAATAAAACCCAGTACTCATCATGTCAAGTAATCCACCTCAGTGCCTGCCACACAGTCACCCCCACACCACGCCCTCCTCCCCTTCCACAACCCATAGTTCGTTTCCCAGAGTTAGGACCATTCATGATCTGTCTCCCTTTCTGATATTTCCCACTTATTTTCTTCTCCTTTCCCTTTTATTCCCTTTCACTATTTCTTATATTCCCAAATGAATGAGACCATATAATGTTTGGCCTTCTCCAATTGACATTTCACTCTGCATAATACCCTCTAGTTCCATCCACGTGAAGCAAATGGTGGGTATTTGTCATTTCTAAAGGCTGAGTAATATTCCATTATATACATAAACCACATCTTCTTTACCCATTCATCTTTTGAATGGACACCAAGGCTCCTTCCACAGTTTGGCTATTGTGGACATTGCTGCTATAAACATCGAGGTGCAGGTGTCCCCGTGTTTCATTGCATCTGCATCTTTGGGGTAAATCCCCAGCAGTGCAATAGCTGGGTCGTAGGGCAGATCTATTTTTAACCCTTTGAGGAACCTCCACACAGTTTTTACAGAGTGGCTGCACCAGTTCACATTCCCACCAACAGTGCAAGAGAGGTTCCCTTTCTCCACATCCTTCCAACATTAGTAGTTTCCTGCCTTGTTAACTTTCCTCCCCATTCTCACTGGTGTGAGGTGGTATCTCATTGTGGTTTTGATTTATATTTCCCTGATGGCAAAGTGATGCAGAGCATTTTCTCATGTGCTTGTTGGCAATGTGTATGTCTTCCTCTGTGACATTTCTCTTCATGTCTTTTGCCCATTTCATTGATTGGATTGTTTGTTTCTTTGGTGTTCAGTTTAATAAGTTCTTTATAAATCTTGGATACTAGTCTTTTATCTGATACGTCATTTGCAAATATCTTCTCCCATTCTACAGGTTATCTTTTAGATTTGTTGGACTGTATCCTTTGCTGTGGCAAAAGCTTCTTATCTTGATGAAGTCCCAATACTTCATTTTTGCTTTTGTTTCTTTTGCCTTCATGGATGTATCTTGCAAGAAGTTACTGTGGCCGAGTTCAAAAAGTGTGTTGCCTGTGTTCTCCTCTAGGATTTTGATGAAATCTTGTCTCACATTTAGAACTTTCATCCATTTTGAGTTTATCTTTCTATATGGTGAAAGAGGGTGGTCAAGTATCACTCTTCTGCATGTGGATGTCCAATTTTTCCCGGCACCATTTATTGATGAGACTGGCTTTTTTTCCAGTGGATAGTCTTTCCTGCTTTGTCGAATATTAGTTGACCATAAAGTTGAGGGTCCACTTCTGGATTCTCTGTTCTGTTACATTGATCTATGTGTCTATTTTTGTGCCAGGACCACACTGTCTTGATGACTGCAGCTTTGTAGTACAACATGAAATCTGGCATTGTGATGCCCCCGGCTATGATTTTCTTTCTCAATATTCCCCTGGCTATTCGGGGTCTTTTCTGATTCCACAGAAATCTTAAGATGATTTCTTCTCCAACTCTCTGAAGAAAGTCCATGGTATTTTGATAGGGTTGCATTAAACGTATAAATTGCCCTGGGTAACATTGACATTTTCACAATATTAATTCTGCCAATCCAAGAGCACGGAATATTTTTCCATCTCTTTGTGTCTTCCTCAATTTCTTTCAGAAGTGTTCTATAGCTTTTAGGGTATAGATCCTTTACCTCTTTGGTTAGATTTATTCCTAGGTATCTTATGCTTTTGGGTGCAATTGTAAATGGGATTGACTCCTTAATTTCTCTTTCTTCAGTCTCATTGATAGTGTATAGAAATGCCACTGATTTCTGGGCATTGATTTTGTATCCTGCCATGCTACCAAATTGCTGTATGAGTTCTAGCAATCTTGGGGGGGGGTCTTTTGGTTTTTTATGTAGATTATCATGTCATCGGCGAAGAGGGAGAATTTGACTTCTTTGCCAATTTGAATGCATTTTATATCTTTTTGTTGTCTGATTGCTGAGGCTAGGACTTCTAGTACGATGTTGAATAGCAGTGGTGAGAGTGGACATCCCTGTCTTGTTCCTTATCTTAGGGGAAAGGCTCCCAGTGCTTCCCCCATTGAGAATGATATTTGCTGTGGGCTTTTCATAGATGGCTTTTAAGATGTTGAGGAATGTTCCCTCTATCCCCACACTCTGAAGAGTTTTGATCAGGAATGGATGCTGTATTTTGTCAAATGCTTTCTCTGCATCTATTGAAAACATCATATGGTTCTTGTTTTTTCTCTTGCTGAAATGATGAATCACACTGATTGTTTTACGAGTGTTGAACCAGCCTTGCATCCCGGGGATAAATCGTACTTGGTCATGATGAATAATCTTCTTAATGTACTGGTTGGATCCTGTTGGCTAGTATCTTGTTGAGTGTTTTTGCATCCATGTTCATCAGGGATATTGGTCTATAATTCTCCTTTCTGGTGGGGTCTTTGTCTGGTTTTGGAAAAAAGGTGATTATGGCCTCAAAGAACGATTGGAAGTACTCCATCTCTTTCCATCTTTCCAAACAGCTTTAGTAGAATAGGGTATGATTTCTTCTTTAAACGTTTGATAGAATTACCCTGGGAAGCCATCTGGCCCTGGACTTTTGTGTCTTGGGAGGTTTTTGATGACTGCTTCAATTTCCTCCCTGGTTATAGGCCTGATCAGGTTTTCTATTTCTTCCAGTTCCAGTTTTGGTAGTTTGTTGGTTTTCCTGAAATGCGTCCATTTCTTCTAGATTGCCTAATTTATTGGCGTATAGCTGTTCATAATATGTTTTTAAAATCGTTTTTTTAATAATAAATTTATTTTGTATGGTGTTCAATTTGCCAACATACAGAATAACACCAAGTCATCATCCCGTCAAGTGCCCCCCTCAGTGCCCGCCACACAGTCAACCCCACACCTCGCCCTCCTCCCCTTCCACTACCCCTAGTTCATTTCCCAGGGTTCGGAGTCTCTCATGTTCTGTCTCCCTTTCTGATATTTCCTACCCTCTTCTTCTCCCTTCCCCTCTATTCCGTTTCAATATTATTTATATTCCCCAAATGAATGTGACCATATAATGCTTGTCCTTCTCCGATTGACTTATTTCACTCAGCATAATACCCTCCAGTTCCATCCACGTCGAAGCAAATGGCGGGTATTTGTCATTTCTAATCCTGAGTAATATTCCATTGTATACATAAACCACATCTTCTTTATCCATTCATCTTTTGATGGACACCGAGGCTCCTTCCACAGTTTGGCTATTGTGGACATTGCTGCTAGAAAACATCGGAGTGCTGGTGTCCCGGCGTTTCATTGCATCTGTATCGTTGGAGTAAATCCCCAGCAGTGCAATTGCTGGGTCGTAGGACAGATCTATTTTTAACCCTTTGAGGAACCCCCACACAGTTTTCCAGAGTGGCTGCACCATTTCACATTCGCACCAAAAGTGCAAGAGGGTTCCCTTTCCACACATCCTCTCCAACATTTGTGGTTTCCTCTGCCTTGTTAATTTTCCACATTCTCACTGGTGTGAGGTGGTATCTCATGTGGTTTTGATTTGTATTTCCCTGATGGCAAGTGATGCGGAGCATTTCTCATGTGCATGTTGGCCATGTCTATGTCTTCCTCTGTGAGATTTCTGTTCATGTCTTTTGCCCATTTCATGATTGGATTGTTTGTTTCTTTGGTGTTGAGTTTAAGAAGTTCTTTATAGATCTTGGAAACTAGCCCTTTATCTGATAGGGTCATTTGCAAATCTCTTATCCCATTCTGTAGGTTGCCTTTTAGTTTTGTTGACTGTATCCTTTGCTGTGCAAAAGCTTCTTATCTTGATGAAGTCCCAATAGTTCATTTTGCTTTTGTTTCTTTTGCCTTCATGGATGTATCTTGCAAGAAGTTACTATGGCCGAGTTCAAAAAGGGTGTTGCCTGTGTTCTCCTCTAGGATTTTGATGAAATCTTGTCTCACATTTAGAACTTTCATCCATTTTGAGTTTATCTTTCTATATGGTGAAAGAGGGTGGTCAAGTATCACTCTTCTGCATGTGGAGGTCCAATTTTCCCCGGCACCATTTATTGATGAGACTGGCTTTTTTCCAGTGGAGGTCCTTTCCTGCTTTGTCGAATATTAGTTGACCGTAAAGTTGAGGGTCCACTTCTGGATTCTCTGTTCTGTTACATTGATCTATGTGTCTGTTTTTGTGCCAGTACCACACTGTCTTGATGACCGCAGCTTTGTAGTACAAACATGAAATCTGGCACTGTGGATGCCCTCAGTTATGGTTTTCTATTTTAAAATTCCCCCTGGCTATTCGGGGTCTTTTCTGATTCCACACAAACTTAAAATAATTTGTTCCAAGTCTCTGAAGAAAAGTCCATGGTATTTTGATAGGGTTGCATTAAACGTGTAAATTGCCCTGGGTAACATTGATATTTTCACAATATTAATTCTGCCAATCTGAGGGCACGGAATATTTTTCCATCTCTTTGTGTCTTCCTCAATTTCTTTCAGAAGTGTTCTATAGCTTTTAGGGTATAGATCCTTTACCTCTTTGGTTAGATTTATTCCTAGGTATCTTATGCTTTTGGGTGCAATTGTAAATGGGATTGACTCCTTAATTTCTCTTTCTTCAGTCTCATTGTTAGTGTATAGAAATGCCACTGATTTCTGGGCATTGATTTTGTATCCTGCGACACTGCCCACTTGCTGTATGAGTTCTAGCAATCTTGGGAAGGAGTCTTTTTGTTTTCTATGTAGATTATCATGTCATCGGCTAGAAGGAGAATTTGACTTCTTTGCCAATTTGAATGCATTTTATATCTTTTTGTTGTCTGACGCTGAGGCTAGGACTTCTAGTACTATGTTGAATAGCAGTGGTGAGAGTGGACATCCCTGTCTTGTTCCTGATCTTAGGGGAAAGCCTCCCAGTACTTCCCCTTTGAGAATGATATTTGCTGTGGGTTTTTTGTAGATGGCTTTAAGATGTTGAGGAATGTTTCCTCTATCCCTACACTCTGAAGAGTTTTGATCAGGAATAGATGGAAGTATTTTGTCAAATGGTTTTCTCTGCATCTAATGAGATGATCATATGATGCCTGGTTTTTCTCTTGCTGAGATGATGAATCACATTGATTATTTTACGAGTGTTGAACCAGCCTTGTGTCCCGGGAATAAATCCTACTTGGTCATGGTGAATAAATTTCTTAATGTATTGTTGGATCCTGCTGGCTAGTATCTTGTTGAGTGTTTTTGCATCCATGTTCAACAGGGAATATTTGTCTATAATTCTCCTTTTTGGTGGGGTCTTTGTCTGGTTTTGGAATTAAGGTGATGCTGGCCTCATAGAGTGAATTTTGAAGTACTCCTTCTCTTTCCATCTTTCCAAACAGCATTAGTAGAATACTTATGGTTTCTTCTTGAAACGTTTGATAGAATTCCCCTGGGAAGCCATCTGGCCCTGGACTTTTGTGTCTTGAGGTTTTTGATGACTGCTTGAATTTTCTCCCTGGTTATTGGCCTGTTCAGGTTTTCAATTTCTTCCTGTTCCAGTTTTGGTAGTTTGTGGCTTTCCAGGAATGCGTCCATTTCTTCTAGATTGCCTAACTTATTGGCGTATAGCTGTTCATAATATGTTTTTAAAATCGTTTGTATTTCCTTGGTGTTGGTAGTGATCTCTCCTTTCTCATTCATGATTTGTTAATTTGAGTCTCTTCTCTCTTCTTTTAATATGGCTGGCTAGTGGTTTATCTATCTTATTTATTCTTTCAAAGAAGCAACTCATGGTTTTGTTGATCTGTTCCATAGTTCTTCTGGTCTCTATTTCCTTGAGTGCTGCTCGAATCTTTATTAACTCTCTTCTTCTGTTGGGTGTAGGATCTATTTGCTGTTTTTTTCTCTAGCTCCTTTAGGTGTAAGGTTAGCTTTTGTATTTGAGTTCTTTCCAGTTTTTGAATGGATGCTTGTATTGCGATGTATTTCCCCCTTAGGACGGCTTTTGCTGCATCCCAAAGATTTTGAATGGTTTAATCTTCATTCTCATTAGTTTCCATGAATCTTTTTAATCCTTCCATAATTTCATCTTTTTGGAGGATGCTCCTTAACCTCCACGTGTTTGAAGTCCTTCCAAACTTCTTGTTGTGATTTATTTCTAATTTCAAGGCATTATGGTCTGAGAATATGCAGGGGACAATCCCAATCTCTTGGTATAGGTTCAGAACTGATTTGTGACGCAGTATGTGGTCTATTCTGGAGAAAGTTCCATGTGCACTTGAGAAGAATGTGTATTCAGTTGGGTTTGAATGTAAAGTTCTGTAGATATCTGTGAAATCCATCTGGTCCAGTGTATCATTTAAAGCTCTCGTTTCTTTGGAGATGTTGTGCTTAGAAGACTTATCGAGGGTAGAAAGAGCTAGATTGAAGTCACCAAGTATAAGTGTATTATTATCTAAGTATTTCTTCACTTTGGTTATTAATTGGTTTAAATATTCGGCAGCTCCCACATTCGGGGCATATATATTGAGGATTGTTCAGTCCTCTTGTTGGATAGATCCTTTAAGTATGATATAGTGTCCCTCTTCATCTCTCACTACAGTTTTCGGGGTAAATTTTAGTTTATCTGATATGAAGATGGCTACCTCTGCTTTCTTTTGAGGACCATTTGAATGGTAAATGGTTCTCCAACCTTTTATTTTCAGGCTGTAGGTGTCCTTCTGTCTAAAATGAGTCTCTTGTAGACAGCAAATAGATGGGTCCTGCTTTTTATTAATCCATTCTGAAACCCTGCGCCTTTTGATGGGATCATTAAGCCCGTTCACGTTCAGAGTTACTATTGAGAGATATGAGTTTAGTGTCATCATGATGTCTATTCAGGTCCTTGTTTTGTCGATTGTTGCACTGAATTTCTTCTTGAAGGGGAATTTTAAGAGTCCCCCTGAAAATTTCTTGCAGAGTTGGTTTGGAGGTCACATATTCTTTCAGTTCCTGCCTGTCTTGGAAGCTCTTTATCTCTCCTTCCATTTTGAATGAGAGCCTTGGTGCATAAAGTATTCTTGGTTGCATGTTTTTCTCATTTAGGACCCTGAATATATCCTGCCAGCCCTTTTTGGCCTGCCAGGTGTCTGTGGAGAGGTCTGCTATTAACCCTAATACTCCTCCCCCATAAAGTCAGGGATCCCTTGTCTCTTGCTGCTTTAAGGATCTTCTCTTTATCTTTGGAATTTGCAAGCTTCACTATTAAATGTCGAGGTGGTGAACGGTTTTTGATTTTAGGGGGGGCTTCTCTCTATTTCCTGGATGTGAATGCCTGTTTCCCTTCCCAGATTAGGAAAGTTTTCAGCTAGGATTTGTTCAAATACATATTCTGGACCTCTGTCCCTTTTGGCACCCTCGGAACCCCAATTAACGTAGGTTTTTCTTCCTCAGGCTGTCCCTTATTTCCCTAATCTGTCTTCATGGTCTTTTAAATTGTCTGTCTCTTTTTCCTCAGTTTCCTTCTTTGCCATCACTTGTCTTGTATGTCACCCACTCCTTCTTCCACCTCCTTAACCCTCATCGTTAGGACTTCTAGTTTGGATTGCAATCTCATTCAATTGATTTTTAATTTCTGCCTGATTAGCTCTAAATTCTGCAGTCATGAAGTCTCTTGAGTCCTTTATGCTTTTTCTAGAGCCCCTAGTAGCTGTATAATAGTGCTTCTGAATTGGCTTTCTGACATTGAATTGTAATCCAGATTTTGTAACTCTGTGGGAGAGAGGACTGTTTCTGATTCTTTCTTTTGAGGTGAGGTTTTCCTTCTAGTCATTTTGCTCGGTGCAGAGTGGCCAAAAACAAGTTGTATTGGGGAAAGTAGAAAAAGAGAGGAGAGAAAGAATGAAAGAAAAGAGAAAAAGAAAAAAGGAAGAAAAAAGAAAAAAGAAGAAAAAGAGAAAGAAACGAAAGGAAAAAAGGGTGGGGTAAGCAAACAGAAATCAAAAAGCAAAGAAAACAGAAAAACAAACAAAAAAAAAAACACGGGAGAGTATCTTCTGATTCTGTATACTTTAAGTCCCTTGACTTTCCCTGGAACTTGTCCGTCTAGTTTGTCTTCTGGGGGAGGGGCCTGTTGTGCTGATTTTCAGGTGTTAGCGCTTGGGGGAGCTGCTCTGCCCCCTGCCTGGTGCAGGGCTCAGTGGGGGTTATTTTCCCCGTGAGGCCCCAGGAGGAACAACCACACTGGCGGTGGCCAGCCCTGGAGCCCTGGATTCAGCTCCCGCAGTAACTACGGAGCTCTCCCCCTGCAGGGGCCTGGAGGCTCCGGGGTCGGGGCCGCTGATCTGCTCAGCTCGGGGCAGGAGCGTCCTTGCGGTCCTGTGCCCTCCCGGCCTCTGCCTGTCCGGGGGGAGGCCGGATCCTGTGCTGTGTCCCGGCGCCCAGTATTCCTGGGCCTGCGCTGTTGGATTCGTGCTCCCGGCCGTGCAGACCGCCTCTTCCCCGGAGGCCGCCACTGGAGCCCCTCCGAGCTGCTCCGGGAGCGGCGCAGCCCCCCTCCGCATGGAGCCTCTTCCTCTTCGGGAGCCGCCATCTGAGCTGCCTCGAGCTGTGCCGGGGTCCAGTGGTGCGCAGGCTGCAACCCTTTTTTTTTTTTTTAAAGATTTTATTTATTTATGATAGTCACAGAGAGAGAGAGGAGGCAGAGACACAGGCAGAGGGAGAAAGCAGGCTCCATGCAGGGAGCCCGATGTGGGATTCGATCCCGGGTCTCCAGGATCGCGCCCTGGGCCAAAGGCAGGCGCCAAACCGCTGCGCCACCCAGGGATCCCCAGGCTGCAACCCTTTAAGGAGCTCGGCGCACTCTCCCCGGGGCGGGGCGCAGGTTGCTCTGTTAGTGTCCCAGGGAGCCTGAGGGCATCCCCGCCCTCCTGGGGTCCTGCTCTAACTCCCTGTGAGCGCCTTTCCCTCCCGGGAAGATTGGTGAAGCTACTGCTTCTCTGGGACTGTGCTTTCCTGTCCTGGGGGCACTCGCCCCGCCTTAGCCCGGCTCCTCGTGTGGCCCCCTCCCCCTTAGATGCTTTTTGTTTCTTTATTTCTTTTTTTTCCGCCGTCTTCCTACCTTGATAGAAGCGCGAACTCTTCTCTCTGTAGCATTCCAGCTGTTCTCTCTTTAAAATCTCAGGCCAAATTCGTAGATTTTCAGGATGATTTGAAGGTTATCTAGGTAATTTGATGGGGACAGGTGATTTGGAGACCCTACTCTTCCACCATCTTGCCCCTCCTCTCCTTTTCTTTTTCCTGATCTTAGGGCAAAAGCCTACAATTTATCACCATTTGATTGTGATGTTAGCTGTAGGCTTTCATATATGGACTTTTATATATATATATATTTTTTTTAATTTTTATTTATTTATGATAGTCACACACAGAGAGAGAGAGAGAGAGAGAGAGGCAGAGACAACCGGCAGAGGGAGAAGCAGGCTCCATGCACCGGAGCCCGACGTGGTATTCCATCCCGGGTCTTCAGAATCACGCCCTGGGCCAAAAGCAGGCTCTAAACTGCTGCGCCACCCAGGGATCCCCATATATCGACTTTTAATGTTGAAGGACATTCCTTCTATATTTAGTTTGTTGAGCATTTTTATTATGAAAGGGTATAAATTTTGTCAAATGCTTTTCCTGCATTTATTGAGATGATCATGTGATTTATCCTTATTTTGTTAATGTGGTGTATCACATTGATTGATTTGGCTATGTTGAACGATCCTTGCATCCCTGGATAAATCCATTGGTCATAGTGTATGACCATTTAATGTGCTGATGAATTTGGTCTTTCAATATTTTGTTGAGGACTTTTGTATATGTGTTCATCAGGGATATTAGTCTGTAGATTTCTTTAGAGTGTACTTTTCTGACTAGGTTATCAGGATAAACGATAGCCTTGTAACATGAATTTGAAAGTGTTCCTTTCTCTTCCTCAAACTTGGAAGAGTTTAAGAAAGATCGGCAATTATTGTTTTAAGCATTTGGTAGAATTTATCAGCAAAGGGATCCAATTTCATGGCTTTTCTATGTTGGAAGTTTTGATTACTGATTCAGTCTACTTATTTGTTATTTGTCTGTTTCATATTTTCTATTTATTTATGACTCAGTCTTGGTACCTTACACTTTTCTAGGAATTTATACAACTCTTCTAGGTTATCAAATTAGTGAGCCTCTTAGTGAGTCTCTTATGATCCTTTTTATTTCTGTGGCAACCCTTATGACATATCATATTTACTTCTAATTTTATGTATTTAAATATTCTCTTTTCCATGGGTAGAGTAACTAAATTTAATAAATTTTGTCCTGTATTTTCTTTTCTTCTGTTTTTTTCTTTTCTTTTCTTTCTTTCTTCTTTCTTTTCTTTCTTTCTTTCTTCTTTCTTCTTTTCTTTTCTTTCTTTCTTTGTCTTTCTTTTTCGTTCCTTCTTCTTTCTTTCCTTCTTCCTTTTTCTTCTTTTCTTTTCTTTCGTTCTTTCTTCCTTTCCTTTCCTTCCCTTCCCTTCCCTTCCCTTCCCTTCCCTTCCCTTCTTACTTTGTGTGTGTGTGTGAGTTCTATGCCCAACATAGGGGCTTCAACTTACAACCCTGAATCAAAATGTAGATTACATGATCTACTGACTGATCAGCTAGGCATCCCATTGTCCTACATTTTCAACATAAAAACTCTTAGTTTGCTTTGATTTTTTTTTGTTTTGTTTTTCGATTCTTCTATCTCTACCTCATTTATTACTCTTCTAGTTTTCATTTTTTCCATTTTCTAATTTTGGTCTCTGTTTGTTTCTTTGAATCCCATTACTTTGTGATGTTACATTCTCATTTTACTTGGTATGCAAATATAACTTTTCTTTTTCCTTTTTTTTTCCTGTTGACCCATTTATTGTTCAGGAGTGTGGTTGTTTTATTTTCCACAGATTTGTGAATTTTCTAATTTTCTTTCTCTTATTTACTTCTACTTTTATTTCATTGTTTGTCAGAAAAGACTCTTGGTATGGATTTCAGTCTTCTTAAATTTGTTGAACCTGTTTTGTGGCCTAAGATGCGATCCTTCCTGGAGAATGTTAATGTGTGTGCTTGAGAAGAATGTTTTGCTTCCTGTTAGATGGAGTATTCTCTATATGTCCATTTGATCCACTTGGTCTGTAGAGTTACTCAAATCTGCTATTTCATTATTGTTTTTCTGTCTGTTTGTTCTAGCCATTATTGAAAGTAGGATATTGAGGTCTTTTACTACTATTGTATTATTTTGTGGCAGTCTTGAAAATTGGAAGCCCATTTACCAGTGTGGTACCCTGGTCCCTGGTTCTGGAGGGAGCATAATAGACCTAATTTCCAGGAAATCATCTTGTCCTATGTTGTCTGGAGTGTTTCCTGAAAGATTGATGCAAGACAATTGTGTTTATTTTGCCTAACTCAGTACTCAGGGCAGAAAAGTGATGCTCATTTCTCAAGAACTTTGTAAGGCAAACAAACAACCAAGAACTGCCTGGTGAAAAGATTATGGTTGAGGCACACAATAGATTGCCAAAGCCTATAGAAGAAAAAGCTAGGATGAGAGTGTATTGGGACAATTAGGGCATTCAAAGTTTCTTAGGTATCCTGAGAAATTTACAAGGTGATGAAAATGCCCCAGGGGAAGATTCTTACATAGAAAAGCCCTATAAGCACTGGATGTTATTCTGTATGTTGGCAAACACCAATAAAAAATAAATTTATTATTTTAAAAAAGAAGTACAAAAAGATTGAGAAAATACCATGCATACTTCCTAACCACAATGTTATGAAACTTCAAGTCAACCACAAGAAAAATTTGGAAAGAACAACAACAAAAGAAAAGAAAAGAAAAAGAAAAGAAAAGAAAAGACCTATAAGAACCTAAGCTTTCACTTCTGACAAGCCCTAGGCTCAATGCCAAACATAAAAGTGAAGGCTAAAGCAGAGTTGTCACAGGCTCTCTTCACAAATAAGCAGGTATCACCAGCTCCTGTTTTCAAGCACTGAACTACATTTTGTAACGTTAGCCCCTAGCATTAACGGAGTACTCTAACACAGAAGCTAATTTCTAAAAACTAGGAAGGTTTCTTCCTTTTTTTCTTTTCATCTTTTCCATTTTTTACTTTGATTTTGTACTTTTCTTTCCTCCTCCTCCTCCTCCTCCTCCTCCTCCTTTTCTCCTCCTCTTCAAGGAAATCTCTGGCAAAAAACACTAGCTGAACACAAGTACCAGGAAAGAGACTTATAAGACCACATATGACAAGTATATAGATTGTAACAAAAATAGTATAGAAAAAGTACTAACAACAGCTATAGGTACTGGTAACACACATATCCTGAAAAGCGGTAAGAATCTGATTTTCAGGGGAGGCTGGGTGGCTCAGTCAGTTAGAGTTCCTGCTCTTGATTTTGGCTCAGGTCTGATCTCAGGGTTGGGGTTCCATGTTCTACAGGAAGTCTGCATCTTCTTCTCTTCCCTTTCCCTCACCCTCTGCTCCTCCTCCTGCTCATGCACACTCTCTCAAATAATAAATATTTTTAAAAAAAGAATCTGATTTTCATATTTACCAAGTATAATATTCAAAATTTTCAGATTACAAACAACAAAAAATTATACATCATGCAGAGAAATAAAAATTTATGTCTTATTCATGAGAAAAAAAATTAACAAATACGGTCCTTATAAGGCACAGACATTGGATATACTAAACAAAAACTTAAAATCAACCATTGTAAATGTGGCCAAAGAGATGTGGCCAAAGGAAGAGAAAGGATAACGATATGTAAATGAATTGAGAATATTAATAGAGAACAGAGAAATTTTTTTAATTTTATTTATTTATTCACAAGAGACACAGAGAGAGATGGAGGCAGAGGAAAAGCAGGCTGCACGCAGGGAGCCCGAATGTGGGACTCGATCCTAGGTCTCCAGGATCACACACCCCAGGCTGAAGGCGGCACTAAACCACTGAGGCCACCCAGGCTGCCCGAGAACAGAGAATTTAAAAGGAACCAACCAGACATTCTACGAACTGAGAAATAAAATAACTAAAATGAAAAATCCACTAGGAGAGTTTTGATAGGACATTTGAGCAAGCAAAAGCAACAATCAGTAAACTTGAACAGCAGTCAATCAAAATTATCCAATCTGAAGAGCAGAAAAAATAAGAAAGAAAAAAAAATTAACAGAGTCCAGGAGTCCCTGTAAAACATGCATTAAATTACCAACATACATATTATGAGACTCCCCAAAATAAGTAAGAGAAAGAGAAATAAAAAAATACTTGAAGAAATAACACCAGAAAACTTTTTCAATTTTGATTAAATACATGAATATACACATCCATGAGGTTCAATGAACTTTAAGGTTTTTTACAAGTTTTATTTAAATGAACTTTAAGGAGGATAAATCAAAGAGGTACATTGAACACATTATTATGAACTACTGAAAGATGGTGACAAAGAGAATCTTGAAAGCAGTAAGAGAAAAAAATGATTTTCAACATACAAGTGTTCTCAAATAAGATTAATAAGAGGTTTCTTCATTAGAAAAAATTGAGGCCTTCTAGTTCCATTCACATCATTTCAAAATGGCAAGATTTCAGGTTTTTGATGGCTAGTAATTATTATATCTGATATATGGTATATATATACCACATGGTGTGTAATATATATATATATATACACATACCACATCTTCTTTATCCATCTGTCTGTTGGAAGTAGAGGGTACTTAATGCGAAGTGGAAATAAAGTACAACAGAGTAAGAACAATTATCATACGATCCTCAACTCATATGTGGAATTTAAAGAAACAAAACCAGAAGATCATAGGTGAAGAGAGGAAAAAATAAACGAAAAGAAAAGATGAAATCAGAGAGACAAACCGAAGAGACTTCTTACCATAGGAAACAAACTGAAGGGTTGCTAGAGGGGAGAGGAGTGGTGGATGGACCATTAAGGAGGACATGTGGATGTAATGAGAACCGGGGTATTTTTTTAATATTTTATTTT
The DNA here is from genome assembly GCF_011100685.1 of Canis lupus familiaris. Taxonomy (NCBI): domain Eukaryota; kingdom Metazoa; phylum Chordata; class Mammalia; order Carnivora; family Canidae; genus Canis; species Canis lupus. The sequence continues at coordinate 15,506 of NW_023331923.1, read as the reverse complement.
ATTTATTCATAAGACAGAGAGAGAGAGCGAGAGACACAGGCAGAGGAGGGAGAAGCAGGGCATCATACAGAGCCTGACGTGGGCTCGATCCAGGGTCTCCAGGATCACGCCCTGGGCTGCAGGCGGCGCTAAAACCGCTGCCGCCACCGGGGCTGCCCGAGAACTGGGTTTATATAAGAATTGATGAATCACCATCTATCTCTGAAACTAATTAAATTTAAAATTTAAAAAAATACCTAGAATAAAAAAGAAAACCACTTGAGGCCTAAAAGGAGTGAGATAACACTTTCAAGACACACACACACGAGACACACACACACGCAAAATATGTCCAGCCAAACTATCCTTTAAAAAATGAGTGTGAAGTAAGACATTTACAGATAAGCAAACTGAGAGAGTGCAGTAGAGCTGCCCTACAAAAAAAAAATACTAAAATGAGTCTTTGAATAGCTGAAACTGAAGGAACATTGAATAGTAACTTAAGCCAGGTAAAAGTAAAAAAGAATTCTAATATAGGGTAATATCATAGGCAAATATAAAAGGGCAACATTGTATTTTTCATTTATAATTCTTTTAAATTCCCTGAATGATATAAAAAAAGCATAAAAGCAATTATAAATCTGTGTTAATGGTTACACAATGTATAAAGATGTAACTTGTGACAATAACAATGTAAAGGGAAGGCACAATTGTATAGGAGCAGTTTTTGTACTCTACTAAAACTAGGTTGGTAATAATTAAATTTTTATAAGTTAGAATTTAGGATATTAATTGTAATCCTCATGGTAACCACTAAGAAAATATATTTAAAATATTTACTAAAACAATGAGAAGAGAATCAAAATGGTAGACTACAGATATCCAATTAAACACAAAAGAAGGCACTAATAAAAAAATAAAAAAAAAAAGAAGGCACTATAGGGGAAAACGAAGAACAAAAGTTAAATGCTTTATATTTTTTATTAGATAATCAGATTCTGCTACAACAAGAGACACAGGAAAGCCTTACAGAAAAAAGTTCATTATACTCACAGGTAATAGACTGGAGTCACAACACACCATGCACATCTACATGTGGAAACATCAGGGTGGTTGGGGACAAAAGATAGGAACAGGGGAGTACCTAAGCTATGGTCTTTACTGGAGTTTCAATAAGAAAATCAAGATAGGGGCAGTATAAACAGTTTGGGATTCGCTAATTCGAATTTTGTTGAACTTTGAGCTGTAGGAGTATTATTTGTTGCCTGGTACTTAGTCCTGGGATGATTTAGGCAGAGGTAAAATACCTCCTGAAGTGCGTGGGCCAAATAGAGGAGGGTATGGCTCTAGATTGCATATTAAAGGCATGTTTCCCTGCTGGGTCCTTCCTATCTTTGAATTAGGTAGCCCAGGGATTGACAGTGTCTCTCCATCCAGGAAGGTTAGAATGATAAAACATCATTGTAGATAGATATCATATATAATATATATCATACATAACAACACACACGGAAAATAAACATCAAAATGTCAGAAGTAAGTTTTTCCTTATCAGTGATTGTTTTAAATATAAACGCATCCATTTCCAATCAAGGTAGAATTGGAAGAAGAGATCAAATAACATTATCAAACTATGTGCTATCTACAAGTGTCTCTCCTTAAATCTAAAATCACATACAAGTTAAAAGTGAAAAAAAATGGAAAAATATATTCCATGCAACTGATAAATAAACTGCTGGGTGGTTTTTCCGTATCAGGCAGAATAGATTACAAGTCAGAAATTATTATGAGACAAAGGACATTATATCTTGAAAAAAGGGTCAGTTCATCAAGAAGATACAATAATTATACATACAAACAGTACATCGTCAAAATATATGAGGATGTTCACTATTTGCAGATGATGTGATACCCTATGTAGAAATCCGAAAAGACTCCACCAAAAAATTGCTATAACTGATACACAAACTCGGTAAAATTACAGAATACAAAATCAATGTACAGAAATCTGTTAAAGAATAAATAAATAAATAAATAAATAAATAAATAAATAAATAAATCTGTTGCATTTCTATACACCAATATGAGGCAGCAAAACGAGAAATCAAGGAATAGATCCCATTTACAATTGCACTAAAAACCATAAGATACCTAGGAATGAACATAACCAAACAGTAAAAATTCTACATACTGCAAATTATAGAACACTTAATGAAAGAAATTGAAGGCTCAGTGGTTTAGTGCTGCCTTCGGCCCAGGGCCTGATCCTGGAGTCCTGGATCGAGTCCCACATCGGGCTCCTGCATGGAGCCTGCTTCTCCCTCTGCCTGTGTCTCTGCCTCCCTCTCTCTCTCTGTCTCTGAGGGATAAATATATAAAATCTTAAAAAAAAAAGAGAGAGAGAGAAAGCCCAAAGAAATAATCCATAAAAACAGGGACTGAATAGGTATCATGATGACACTAAATTCGTATCTTACATAGTAACTCTGAACATGAATGGGCTTAATGATCCTATCACAAGACACAGGATTTCAGACTGGATAAAAAAGCAAGACCCCATCTCTTTGCTGTCTAGAAGAGACTCATTTCAGACCTAAGAACACCTACAGCCTGAAAAATGAAGGTTAGAGAACAATTTATCATTCAAATGGTCCTCAAAAAAAACAGGGGTAGCAACCCTCATATCAGATAAATCAAAGTTTATCCCAAAGACTGTAGTAAGAGATGAAGAGGGACACTATATCACACTTTAAAGGGTCTATCTGACAAGAGGACCTAACAATCATGAATATTTATGCCCCGAATGTGGGAGCTGCCAAGTATATCAATCAATTAACCAAAGTAAAGATATAGTTAGATAATAATCACTAATAGGAGGACTTTAACATGGCACGATCGGCAAATAATGATTTTTTAAGCACAATCTCCAAAGAAACAAGAGCTTTAAAGGATACACTGGGCCAGATGGATTTCACAGATATTCACAGAACTTTACATCCGAACGCAACTGAATACACATTCTTCTCAAGTGTGATTGGAACTTTCTCCAGAATAGACCACATACTGGGTCACAAATCAGGTCTTAAAGGATACCAAAAGATTGGGATTGTCCCCTGCATATTTTCAGACCATAATGATTTGACACTTGAACTCAATCACAAGAAAATTTGGAAAAATTCAAACAAGTGGAAGTTAAAGACCTTCCTGTTGAAAGATGAAAGGGTCAACCAGGATTTGAGAAGAATTTAAAAGATTCATGGAAACTAATGAGAATGAAGATATAACCATTCAAAATCTTTGGGATACAGCAAAAGCAGTCCTGGAGGGAAATATATCGCAATACAAGCATACCTCAAAAATTGGAAAAAAAATCAAATACACAAGCTAACCTGGCACCTAAAGGAATGGGAGAAAGAACAGAAAATAAAGCCTACACCAAGCAGAAGAAGAGAGTTAAAAAAGATTTGAGCAGAACTCAATGAAATACAGACCAGAAGAATGGTAGAACAGATAAACAAAACTAGGAGTTGCTTCTATGAAAGAATTAATAAGATAGATAAACCATTAGCCAGCCTTATTAAAAACAAAGAGAAAAGACTCTAATTAATAAATCACATATGAACAAGGAGAGATCACAATCAATACCAAGGAACTACAAATGATTTTAAAAACATATTTGGGCACCTATATGCCAATATATTAGGCAATCTAGTAGAAATGGATGCATTTCTGGAAAACCACATACACCAAAACTGGAACAGGAAGAAATAAAACACATGAACAGGCCAATAACCAGGGAGGAAATTGAAGCAGTCATCCAAAACCTCCCAAGACACAATAGTCCAGGGCCAGATGGCTTCCCAGGGAGATTCTATCAAACATTTAAAGAAGAAACAATTCCTATTCTACTAAAGCTGTTCAGAAAGATAGAAAGAGATGGAATACTTCCAACTAGTTCTATGAGGCCAGAATCACCTTAATTCCAAAACCAAAGACACCACCAAAAAGAATTATAGACCAATCCCTGATGAACACAGATGCAAAAATTCTCAACAAGATACTAGCCAATAGGATTCATCAGTACATTCAGAAGATTATACACCATGACCAAGTTGGATGTATCCCCGGGATGCAACTGATTCAACTCTCATAAAGCAATCAACGTGATAGATCAGATCAGCAAGAGAAAAACCAAGAACCATATGATCCTCTCAATACATGCAGAGGAACCATTTGACAAAATACAGCATCCATTCCTGATCAAAACTCTTTGGAGTGTAGGGATAGAGGGAACATTCCTCAGCATCTTAAAAGCCATCTACAAAAAGCCCACAGCCATATCATTCTCAGTAGGGAAACACTGGGAGCCTTTTCCCTAAGATCAAGAACACGACAGGAATGTCCACTCTCACCACTGCTATTCAACATAGTATAGGGTCCTAGCCTCAGCAACCAGGCAACCAAAACAAATAAAAGGCATTCAAATTGGCAAAGAAGAAGTCAAACTCTCCCTCTTTGCAGATAACATGATACTGTATGTAGAAAACCAAAAGACTCTATCCCAAAATTGCTAGAACTCAAACACCTATTTGGCAGTGTGGCAGGATACAAAATCCATGCCCAGAAATCAGTGGCATTTCTATACACTAACAATGAGACTAAAGAAAGAGAAATGAAGGAGTTAATCCATTTACAATTTCACCCAAAAGCATAAGGTACCTTGGAACAAAGCTAACCAAAGAGGTAAAGGATCAATACCCTAAAAACTATAGAACACGTCTGAAAGAAATTGAGGAAGACACAAAGAGATGGAAAAATATTCCATGCTCATGGATTAGAAGAATTAATATTGGTGAAAATGTCATGCTACCCAGGGCAAGGTACACATTTATTGGAGTCCCTATCAAAATACCATGGACTTTCTTCAGAGAGTTGGAACAAGTCATCTTAAGGTTTGTGTGGAATCAGAAAAAGACCCCCAATAGCCAGGGGAAGATTGAAAAAGAAAAATCAGAGCCAGGGGCATCACAATGGCCGATTTCAAACTGTATTACAAAGCTGTGATCATCAAGACAGTGTACTGGCACAAAAACAGAACACTAGATCAAATGAAACAGAATACAGAAACCCAGAAATGGGCCCTCAACTCTATGAGCAACTAATATTCGACAAAGCAGGGAAAGACTATCCACTGGAAAAAAAGACAGTCTCTTCAAAAATGGTGCTGGGGAAAATGGACAGTCAAATGCAGAAGAATGAAACTAGACAATTCTCTTACACCATACACAAAGATAAACTCAAAATGGAGTGAAAGATCTAAATGTGAGATAAGTGTCCATCAAAATCCTAGAGGAGAACACAGGCAACACCTTTTTGAACTTGGCCACAGCAACTTCTTGCAAGATATATCTATGAAGGCAAGGAAACAAAAGCAAAAATGAACTATTGGGACTTCATCAAGATAAGAAGCTTATGCACTGCAAAGGAAATGTCAAGAAAATGAAGACAATCTACAGAATGGAAGAAGATATTTGCAAATGAACTATCAGATACAGGGCTAGAATCCAAATCTATAAAAAACTTATTAAACTCAACAGCAAAGAAACAAAACAATCCAATCATGAATGGGCAAAATACATGACAGAAATTTCACCAAAGAAGACATACCAATGGCCAATAAGCACATGAGAAAATGCTCTGCATCACTTGCCATCAGGCAAATACAATTCAAAACCACAATGAGATACCACCTCACACCAGTGAGAATGGTGAACATTATCAAGACAGGAAACAACAAATGTGGGCAGGATGTGGAGAAAGGGGAACTCTCTTGCACTGTTGGTGGGAATGTGAACTGGTTAGCCACTCTGGAAAACTGTGTGAAGGTTCCTCAAAGAGTTTAAAAATAGTTACTGCCCTACGACCCCAGCAATTGCACTGCAGGGGATTTACCCCAAGATACAGATGGCAGTGAAAAGCCGAGATACCTGCACCCCAATGTTTATAGCAGCAATGTCCACAGTAGCCAAACTGTGTAAGGAGCCTCAGTGTTTCATCGAAAAATGAATGGATCAAGAAGACGTGGTATATGTATACAATGGAATATACTCCGCCCATTAGAAACGACAAATACCCACCATTTGCGTCAACGTGGATAGAACTGGAGTGTATTATGCTGAATGAAGTAAGTCAATCAGAGAAGGACAACATTACTGGTCTCATTCATTTGGGGGAATATAAAAATAGTGAAAGGGAATAAAGGGGAAAGGAGAGAAAATGAGTGGGAATATCAGTGAAAAAAAAAGAAAAAAAGGAAATATCAGTGAGGGTGACAGAACATGAGAGACACCTCAGTCTCAGTCAACGAATAACGGTTGGTGGAAAGGGAGGTGGGTTTGGGTTTGGGGTGATTGAGTGACAGGCACTGAGGGGGGCACTCTCGGGTGAGCCCTGAGTGTTATGCTATATGTTGGCATATCAAAGTCCAATAAAAATATATACCAAAAACATAAATAAGTGATTAATCACTGAATTGTACCTCTGAAGCCAATATTGTACTGTGTTAACTAACTATAATTTAAATAAAAATTTGAAAGAAAAAAAGAAGAATCAATCCTAAAATTCATATGGAATCACAAACCCCAAATAGCCAAAACAGTTTTGAGAATAAAGCTGGAAGCAGTATCACTTCATGATTTCCAAAACTATATTACAATGCCATAGTAATTAAAAGTATGGTACTTGCCATAAAACAGACATATCCACCAATGGAACAAAACTAAAAGCCAGAAGTAAACCATCTGTATATGGTCAACTAATATATGCCAAGGACTCCAAGAATACTGATAGAGAAAAAAAGGTCTCTCTTCAATAATGGTTGTTATCAAAATTGGATTTTACATACAAAAGAAATGAAAATCACAACAGTTAACTTGAAACAAAATTGAAGACTTAAAGTATGACCTGAAACCATAAAACTCCTAGCAGAAAACAAAGAAAATATATATTTGACATGGATCTTCACAATAGTTTCTTGGTTAGGACACCTAAACACAAGAACAAAAAACAAAAATAAACCATTGGCAATAAATCAAACTAAGAAGCTTCTACACAGCAAAAAAATCAATCAATAAAATGATAAGTCAAACTATGGAATGGGACAAAATATTGCAAACTACATATATGATAAGAGGTTTTAATCTCCAAACTGTGTAGGGAACTCATAGAATTCAATAGGAAAAAAGAAAAAAATTATCTAATTTAAAAATGTGCAATGGACCTGAATAAACATTTCTCCAAAAAAGATATTCAAATGACCCAATGGGTACATACAAATGTGTTTTAACATTACTAATCAAAAAAAAAATTACTAATCATATGGAAAATACAAATCAAAACCAAAATGAGAATATCACCACCACAATTGTTAATGGCTACCATCAAAAAGACAAGAAATAACAAATGGTGGCAAGAATGTGGAGAAAAGGGAATCCTTGTACATTGTCGCTGGAAATGTAAATTGGTGCAGCTGCCATGGAAAACAGTATGGAGTTTCCTCAAAAAATTAAAAATAGGGTTGCCTGGGTGGCTCAGCAGTTGGGTGTCTGCCTTTGGCTCAGGGCGTGATCTCAGAGTCCTGGGATCGAGTCCCACATCAGGCTCCCTACATGGAGTCTACTTCTCCTTCTGTCTGCCTGTGTCTTTTGCCTCTCTCTGTGTGTCTCTCATGAATAATAAATCTTTAAAAATAAAAATAGATCTACCATATGATCCAGCAATTCCATTTCTGGATATATATACAAAAGGAACAAAATCCGTGTCCTAAAGAAATATCTACACTTACATGTTCATCGTAACATTATTTACAAATAGCATAGGTATGGACACAGCCTAAGTATCCATTGATGGATGAATGGATAAAATATTGTGGTACATATACACAGTACACTACTATTCAACTATAAAAGGAAATATTGCCATTTGTGACAACATAGATAGCCCCTGAAGGCATTATGCCAAGTGAAAGAAGTCATACAGAGAAAGACAAATACTGTATAGTCTCCCTTAAATGTTGAAATCTAAAAAAAAAAATATTAAAAACCATAGAGAACAAATTCTCAGCTGCCAAGGCAGGAGTGGTGGTGGGGAAATTAGGTGAATATGGTCAAAAAGTACAAACTTCTACTATAATAAGTTCTGGGAGTGTAATGTACCACACGATGACTATAGTTAACAATACTCTATTGTACATTTGAATGTTAAGAGAGATCTTAAAAATTCTCAAATCAAGAGAAAATTGTAATTATGTGAGGTGATGATGTTACCTAATCTTATTGTGGCAATCATTTTTCAATATATACACATATCAAATCATTATATTGTATACCTTAAAATTATGCAGTGTTATATATTAATTCCCAATAAATTTTAAAAAATTGGAAATATATGTAACATCCTTTCAAGATAAAAAAAAAATCGTCAACAAATTTGGTATAAAAGGAACATACCTCTACATAATAAAGGCCATGTCAACAAACCCATAGCTAACATCAGAACATCAGACTCAAAGGTGAAAGGTTTATAACTTTTCCTCTAAGAGTAGGAAGAAGAAAAGGTTGCCCACTCTCATCACTCTTATTCAATATAGTATTGGAAGTCCTACTTTGAGCAGTCTGTCAAGATGAAGAAATAAAAGGTATCCAAATAGAAAAGAAAATGTGAAATTAAATTTTTACAAATGATATAATCATATATACAGAAAATCCTAAAGATTCAACCAAACATACCATTGGAAGTAATCAATGAATTCAGTAAATTTGCATAGCATAAAATGAAAACATGGAAGTCAGTTGTGTTTCTATCCACTAATAAAGAAATATCTAGGGATCCCTGGGTGGCGCAGCGGTTTGGCGCCTGCCTTTGGCCCAGGGCACGATCCTGGAGACCCGGGATCGAATCCCACATCGGGCTCCCAGTGCATGGAGCCTGCTTCTCCCTCTGCCTATGTCTCTGCTTCTCTCTCTCTCTCTGTGACTATCATAAATAAATAAAAAAATTTAAAAAAAAAAGAAATATCTAAACAAGAAATAAAACCAACTCTTCACAATAGCATTAGAAAACAATAAAATACACAGAAATAAATTAACCAAGAAGTGAAAGATCTGTTGTGGAAACTATGAGACTTTGATAAAAGAAATTGGAAGAAGACAAAACAAATGAAAAGATATCCTCTGTTCATAGATCAGAGGAATTAATATTGTTCAAATATCCATACTACCAAAGCCATCTACAGATTCAATGTAAACTTTATCAAAATTCAAATGCTATTTTTCACAGAAACAGAAAACAAAATATTACAAATTTATATGAAACCACAAAAGACTTAGAATAACCAAAGCAATCCCTAAAAAGAGCAAAGCAGGAGGCATCAGACTTCTGAATCCAAACTGTACTACAAAGCTATGGTAATCAAAATATTATGGTTATGGCATAAAAACAGAACAATGAAATAGAATCAAGAACCCAGGATAACCCCTACAATATAGGATCAACTAATATTTGACAGTAGAGCCAAAAATACTCAATGATAAAAAGATAGTCTCTTCAATAAATTGTTATAAAAAACTGGATAATACATGCAGAAAAATGAAATTCACTGTTATATTATCACTCAAACATTGACCTCAAGTAAATTAAAGTCTTGAACATAAGACATGAAACTGTAAAACTCCTAGAAGAAAAATTCTTGAAATCGGTCTTGGCAACAACTTTTTGGATATGACATCAAAAGCACAAGCAACAAAAGCAAAATTAATTAGTAGGACTACATCAAACTAAAATGCTTCTGCACAGCAAAAGAAACAATAAACAAGATGAAAAGTCAACCTATGGGGAGGGAAAATATATTTGCTAATTATGTATCTTATACATGTTTAATATCCAAAATATATTACAAACTCATACAGCTCAATAGCAAGAAACAAATCCAAAAAAAAAAAAGAAACAAATCCATTTTAAAATGAGCAGAAGACTTTATTTTTAAGATTTTATTTATTTATTCATGAGAGACACAGAAAGAGAGAGGCAGAGACATAGGTATAGGGAGAAGCAGGCTCCATGCAGGGCGCCCAAGTGGGACTTGATCCTGGAACTCGAGGATCACGCTCTGAACTGAAGGCAGACGCTTAACCAGTGAGCCACCCAGGCATCCTGAGCAGAAGACTTTAATACACATTTTTCCAATGAAGACATACAAATGGACAACAGGTACATGAAAAGGTGATCAACATCATTAATCATCATGGACATACAAATCAAAACCACAATAAGTTGTTACCTAACACCTGTCAGAACAGCTATTATCAAAAAGGCAAGAGATAATAAATTTTTTTAAAATTTTTATTATTTATGATAGTCACAGAGAGAGAGAGAGAGGCAGAGACACAGGCAGAGGAGAAGCAGGCTCCATGCACCGGGAGCCCGACGTGGGACTCGATCCCGGGTCTCCAGGATCGCGCCCTGGGCCAAAGGCAGGCGCCAAACCGCTGCGCCACCCAGGGATCCCCGGCAAGAGATAATAAATGTTGGGGAGGATGTGTAGGAAAAAGAACCATTGTGCACTGTAGGTGGGAATTTAAATTGGTACAGCCACTATGGGCAGTAGTATGAAAATTCCTCAAATAATTAAAAATAGAACTACCATATGATTCAGCGTTTCTGGGTATAGATCCAAAGGAAATGAAAACAGGATTCAAAATGATATATGCACTCTCATGTTCACTGAGGCACTATTCACAACAGTTAAGATATGTAAACATTCTAAATATCTGTCAACAGATGAGTAGATAAAGATGTGATATTCAATGGACTATTATTCAGCCATAAAAATGAGGAAATCCTACCATTTGCAACAACACGGGTGAACCTTTAAGGTATTTTGCTAAAAAAAAAAAAAAAAAAGAAAAGAAAAGAATAAAAAGGTATTTTGTTTTGTGAAATAAGTCAGACAGAGAAAGACAATGTATTATATCACTTAAATGTGAAGTCTAAAAAAGCTGAATGCATACAGAGTAGAATGGTAGTTACCAGGGGTTGGGGGCTGAAAGAAATGGTGAGACGGTGGTGAAAAGTTACAAAGTTCCAGTTTCAAAATAAATAATGCCAGATCTAATGTACAACATGGTGACTATAGTTAACAATATTATATACTTTAAAGTTGTTAAGAAAGTAGATCTTAAATGATCGCACCACAAAAAAAGAAATGATAATTATGTGACAGGATGCTGGTGTTAGTTACCATTAGGATGGTAGTCATTTTTCAATATATAAGTGTATCAAATCAACATGTTGTACACCTTAAAGTCACTGTTTCTTGTATTTCATTTAAATCTTAATTACATTTTTTAAAATAAAAAGATCACACCAAAATAACAGTAATGTTACAATTGTGTGCTAGTAATTTTAAACTAGCCATTATCAAAATATTTTTTTTAAAGTTTTATTTTTTAATTTAAATTCCAGTTAGTTAACACACACTGTAATATTAGCTTCAGGTGTACAATTTAGTGATACATCACTTACACACAACACCAAAATATTTTTTAAAAGGATTTTATTTATTTATTCATTCATGAGAGATACAGAGAGAGAGAGACAGAGACACAGGCAGAGAGAGAAGCAGGCTCCATGCAGGGAGCCTGACGTGGGACTCAATCCCAGGACTCCAGGATCACACCATGGGCCAAAGGCAGATGCTCAACCGCTGAGCCACCCAGGCATCCCAACACCAAAATATTCTAATGAGCAATTAGGAACATGCTTGAGAAAAGTGAAAAAACAAAAGTACCTGCAAATAAATAGAAAGCCAAGTAAAGGGAAAAGAGAGAGAGAGAGGCAAACCAAGAAACAGACTCTTAACTACAGAGAACAAATTGATGGTTATCAGAGGTGAGGTGGGTGGAGGAGGAATGGGCAAAATAGACGGTGAAGATTGAGGACTGCATTTGTGTTGCACATTGGGGGTTGTATGGAAGTACTGAATCACTATATTGTACACCTAAAACTAATATAACCCTGTATTTAACTAGCTGGAATTAAAAGAAAATTTTAAAAAAGTATAGCTATAAGATATAAAAAACAAAAGTGAAATTTAAGAACTGAAAAATATAACCAAAATTTAAAACACAATGGATAACTCAAAAGCATAGTGAATGAGACAGAGGAAAGCATATGTAAACTGGAAAATAAAGCAATAGAAATTATCAATCTGAACAGTAAAGGGAAACAGACTTTTTAAAAAGAATAGATTCTCAGGGACTAATGAGACACTATACTTGTGTTACCAGAGTACTGGAAAGAGAGAAGAGAGAGCATGGGGCTGAAAAAGTCATCAAATTACAAAATGTCCATTAATTGGGTAAAATATCCAAACCTACAAATTCAAGAAGCTGATTAACACTTATGCGGGGCTTTGTTGAAGTCCACAACAAGACATATTGAACTTCCAATGACTAAAGGTAAATAAAGTTAAATAAAATCATAATAAAAATCTTAAAATCAATGAGCGAAATAAATCTCTCCTTATCTATACAGGGAAAACAATTCACATGAACACAATTTCTTATCAGAAACTATGGAAGCCACACCTAAGAAGCAGTATATTTTTCAAGTGCTAAAAAAAAAATTCAACGCAGAAAACCTATATCCAGCTACTGTAGATTAAGGTCTGAGAGCTTATGACAAACCTTATGACTGGGATACTAACAGGTGGAATCTCTAAGAAAGGAAGGAGAGTGAAGGGGAGGATGTGATTGAGAGTGAAACACACAAAATTCCCCTGCTGTTCAAGCCCTAATACAAATGAAAGCAAAAGCACAGCAACAACCCCAACCAACAGTGCAGCCCTTAATTCAGGAATTGTTCATGATGAGAGAATATACTCCTACTTGGCTTATTGATATAGATGCCACACTGCATCAAAAGGCCAGGGAAAGGATCTAGGTGCAGCTATGGTTAGTGCAGCTATGGGATCCAGTGGTCAGGGCATGAGAAATGCAATGGCATTTCTCTGACAGGTCATGGAGCAGAGAAAATGAACATCATCACATATCCTTCTGGCAGTAACTGCATGGTGCTCAGGGGGTTTAAGGTACTTACTTCCTTATAGATTGGATTATTCTTGACTGCAGGGAGGCCTGGCCCAATAAGGGGAATCTCCCTGAGCACAATCTATAGAGGAGTTACAACAAATTCTTAGGGAGCTGAGAATGAAATAAGCAATCTGTGTCCCTGTCTTTAGAGGCCCTGATTGGGCCACATTTACTGCAGAATGAAAGGCAAGATACTCCAGTCCACTTCAGCACCAGGTATAAGATACTGATATCCATGTTAGCCCAGTCATGAGACAAGACATTTATGGTGTTGGGCGACCAGCTGCTCACCTGGGGGAAACTGACAAGTTCCAGGAATGGGTATGGGCTATGGGAAAGACCTAAAACAGAAAGGGAACTTGGAAAGCCAATCAGCTGTAAAGCTGTCCAGTAAAAGTAACCCAAAAGCAAATTTGTTTTGACCTCCTTGCTACCAGAATCCAACATGAAAAGATAGATCAGCAACCCAACACTGTATTGATTAGCCTCTGGAAAGCCTGCTCCATCTGCCCCTACCATTCCTGGTGCCTCACCTGCTCCAGCAGAGGTCTCGGGTTACAGTCCTATTTTAGGTAGGTGATTCACATGCCCCAGATACAGGATGGAGACCAAAACTACCTCCATGTGGTTTATGTATACAATGGAATATTACTCAGCTATTAGAAATGACAAATACCCACCATTTGCTTCAACGTGGATGGAACTGGAGGGTATTATGCTGAGTGAAGTAAGTCAGTCGGAGAAGGACAAACATTATATGTTCTCATTCATTTGGGGAATATAAATAATAGTGAAAGGGAATATAAGGGAAGGGAGAAGAAATGTGTGGGAAATATCAGAAAGGGAGACAGAATGTAAAGACTGCTAACTCTGGGAAACGAACTAGGGGTGGTAGAAGGGGAGGAGGGCGGGGGGTGGGAGTGAATGGGTGATGGCACTGGGGGTTATTCTGTATGTTAGTAAATTGAACACCAATAAAAAATAAATTAAAAAAAAAAAAACTACCTCCAGATGAAGGCCATTGGAAGTGATGGAAAACCTCACATTAAGCTCACTACTCACTGGTCTCCAGAAATAAACAAAATGTGACAGCTCTGGTTGACACTGGATGCAAGCATACTTTAATACATGCCTACAGTACTTTCAACATCCTGATATAGCTGGTTAAAAAAAGCTAAATAGCTCTTGACAGATAACCATGGACTACCAAGAACTGAACAATGGAGTGCCCGCACATCCATGTGGCTATGCCCAATATTGTCAGCATCTTAGATACATTGACCATGTTGCTAGGAATGTACCATGTTGTCCTGGACTTAGCAAAGCTTTTTTCAGGATACATCTGACCACAAGATCAATTTTCCTTCATGTAAGAGTGACAGTAGATCTTTCAGCTAATTCCCCAAGGCTACTGTACGTAACCACAATATGATGGTAGTTCGAGATTTCTCTCCATTCTCCTTCCCCACATAGGTTATATGGACCCATTGCATTAATGGTATAATGTTAACATGTGAAGACTTGCCTTTGCTGCAGGACACTGCAAACTTTGCTGGAACATCTACAAAGGAGAAAATGGACAGTAACCCACATAAAATTCAAAATTCAGGCACATCCATAAAGTTTTTGGGAGTTGTGTGGTTGGCTAATATATGCATTATCCTGAAGGTGTAATTAACAAGAAGCAAGCCTATACAACTTCTAAGAATGTAAAATAGATGCAAGCTTTTATAAGGATTTTGAGGCTTTGAAGGACTTTTATTCCCTACTTGGCACAGTACCTCAATCCCTTATACCACTTGGTGAAGAAATGTCATGTGTAGGTATGGGGATTAGAGTAAAAATCCACCTTTGAGAATACAAAAATTCTAGTGAAGCCAATTAAAACTCTGGGCATCTCTCAAGCAGGGCTATCAATTGAGTTATATATATCTGTGACTCCAGAAGGTATGGCTTTGGTACTGTGGCAGAGACAACAGAAGGAGAGTACCTCTAGGATTTTGGTCACAGCTCTGAAAGGGGACAGAAATTCAATGTATCCCCATAAAGCAACAGCTTTTCAAAAAAGATTTATTGATTTCTGGGGGGTCCTCTCTATCTCTTGGATCTGAATGCCTATTTTCTTCCCCAGATTAGGGAAGTACTCAGCTATGATTTGTTCAAATTATTTTTGGTCCTCTCTCTCTCTCTCTCAGTCTCTTCTGGAATACCAATTAGACGTATATCTTCCTTCTCAAGTTATGATTTATTTCCCTACACCTTTCCTCATGGGCTCTTGTTTTCTCTTTTTCCTCAGTTTCCTTCCTTTCCATCAACTTTTCTATGTCACTCTCTCTTCCACTTCATTAACCCTAGCAGTTAGAGCATTCAGTTTGGATA
>NW_023331922.1:0-31418 GCF_011100685.1 Canis lupus familiaris | reverse complement strand
TGACTCTGGTCCTCACCTGGGCATCATTGGTATCTGGTGACTCTGTTCCACACCTGAGCCTCACCTGGACATGATGACTGGAACCACTCTGGGCCTCACCCTGACCTAGTGACTCTGGACCCCATCTGGATGTCACCTGGACCAGGAGATTCTGGTACCCTTCTAGGCCTCAACCAGATCTGGTGACTCTGGTCCTCAACTGGGCCTCACCTGGACCTAGTTAATATGCTCCATCTGTGCCTCATTTGGACCTGGTGACTGGTCCCTACCTGGGCATCATAGGGACATGGTTCCACTGCATGGCCTGCATGTTGGCCTCACCTGGACCTGGTAACTCTAGTCAGTACCTGAGTATCATCGGGATATTGTTCCTCTGCATGGCCTGCAGTTTGGAATCACCTGGACCTGGTGAGTGGTGTTGTCATCTGGGCCTCAACCATTCCTGGTGACACAGGTCCCCACGCGGGCCTCACTTGGACCTGGTGAATCTGGTCCTTACCTGGTCCTCACCCGGAACTGGTAACTCTGGTCACCACGTGGGAATCACCTGGGCCTGGTGAATCTGGTCCCCATCTGGGCCTCATCCAATCCTGGTGACTTTGTTCCCCACCTGGGCCTGATTGCTGTGGACTCCTTCTTGGCCTCCCCTGGAACTGGTGACTCTGATCCTAACTGGGTCTCACCCAGATCTGGTGACTCTGGTCCTCACCTGTGGACCATTATGACCTGGATACTCTGTTCCACACCTGAGCCCTCACCTGGACATGATGAATCTGGATCCCCTCTGGGCCTCAGCCTGACTGTGGACTCGGTTTCACCATCCGGGATGTCATGTAGACCAGGTGAATCTGGTATCCCTCTAGGCCTCAACTTGACCTGGTGACTCTGGTCCTCAACTGGGCCTCACTGGAATCTAGTGAAACATGGTCCCACCTGCGCCTCATCTGGACCTGGTGACTCTGGTTCTACCTGGGCATCATCGGTACATGGTTACTGTATTACCCTCTGGGATTGACCTGATCCTGGTAACTCTGGTCCTAACTTTGGCCTCTTATGTACCAGGTGACTCTGGCTCCACCTGGGGCCTCACCTGTAAACTGGTGACTCTGATCCTAAGCATGGCCTCACCTGACATGGTGACTGTGGTTCCCATCGGGACCTCAACTGGACCTCAGGTCTCTGGTCCCTTCTCGGGGTCACCAGGACCTGTGTCTCTGGTACCCCACCTGTGTAGCATCAGGATATCGTTACACTGTTCACTAACAGTGACCCAGCAGGACCTATTAACTCCGGTCTTCACCTGAGCCACACCTGGACATGGTGACCACTGGTTCCCACCTGGGTCTCACCTGGACATGTTGAGTCGGATCCCCATCTGGTCCTCCACTGTAACTGGTGATTCTCGTTCCCCATGGACATTTGTGGACCTGGTGACTGCAGTGTTTCTAGCTTCTCATGTACCTCGTGACTCTGGTCCCCACGAGGGCCTCACCGGGACCTGGTGAGTGTGGTTGCCACCTGCACCTCACCTGGATCTGGTGATTCTGGTCTGCACCTGAGACTATCCCGGATCTGGTGACTGTGGTCCCCACCTGGGCTTCACCTGGATTTGGGGACTCTGGTCCCCATCTGGGCCTCACCTGGCCGTGTTCACCATGGTCCTCAACTGGGCAAAACTGGGACCCGGTGGCTGTGTTCCACAACTGGACCTCACCTTGACCAGTTCACTCTGGTCCCCCTCTGGGTCTCACCGTGCCCTAGTGACTGTTAACCCCACTTTGGCCTGACTTGGACCTGCTTACCCTTGTTGCAACCTGCTCCTGACCTCGAACTTTTTGACTCTGGTTCTTTCAAGGGCCTCCCCTGTCCCTGGTGACCCTGGTCCCCACCTGGGCCTCACCTGGACGTGGTGACTCTTGTCAACACCGGGGACTCACCTGGCCCTTGTTACTGTGTTCTACACCTGGGCCTCAAGTAGACCTGTTGCCTCTGATCCCCACCGGGGCCTCAGCTGTCTGGTAACTCTGGTCCTCACCTGGCCTCATCTGGACCTAGTGACTCTGGTCACCACCTGGGCTTCACCTGGATCTGGTGACTCTGGTCCTCACCTGGACTTCACCTGGATCTAGTGACTCTGGTCCCCACCTGGACATCTCCTGGACCTGGTGACTCTCTTTCCAACATGGACCTCACCTGGATTTGGTGACTCTGGTCCTCTCTTTGCCCTCCCCTGGACCTGGTGCCTCTCATCCCCCCATTGAACTAACTCAAAACTGCAGAATCTTGCCACACCTAGGCCGCACCCAGACCTGGTGTCTCTTGTCCCCAGCTATGCCTCAATTCGACCTGATGAATCTGGTCCTCACCTGGGCCTCACATGGACCTGGGACTCAGCGGGATAGAGTGGCTCTGATTCCCACAAGGGGATCACCTGATTCTGCTGACTGTGGTGTTATTCTATGCCTCACCAGGACCTAGTGATTCTGTTTGCCATCCGGGCCTGCATGGCCCTAGTGACTCTGGTCCTCACCCAGGCATCATTGGGACCTGGATAATCTATAACACACCTGGGCCTCACTTTGACGAGGGACCTCTGGTCAAATTCTAGGCCTCAAACTAAACTGGTTACTCTGGTTCCCCCTCTGAGCCTCAACCCTACCTGGTGACTCTGGTCACCCCTTAGGCTTCACATGGGCCTGCTGAAACTGGTCCTTAATTGGTCCGCACCTGGATCTGGTGATTGGTCGCCACCTGGGTCTCACCTGGACTTGGTGAATTCTGTTGCCTCCTGCGCCTCACCTGGACCTTGTGACTGTGGTCCCACCTGGACCTCACCTGGATCTGGTGGCTCTGTTTCCCATATGGGGCTCTCCTGGACCTGGTTCCTGTGGTCTCCATCTGGCCTCACCTGGAACACAATGACTCTGATCCATATTTGGGCCTCTCCTGGACCTGTTGACACTGGTCCTTACCTGGGCATCATTGGGTCCTGGATACTCTCTTATATTCCTGGGCCTCATCTGGACCCGGTGACTGTGGTCCCTACCTGGGGCTCACCTGGACCTGGTGACTCTCGTTCCCACATGAACCACACCTGGACCTGGTCCCTGTGGTGTTCTTGTAGACTCACATTTACCTGGTGACTCCGGTCCCCACTAGGGCCTCACCTGGATCTGGTGACACTGGCCTGCAGGTTGGCCTCACCTGGACCTGGTGAGTGGGGTTGCCACCGGGGCCTCACCCATACCTGGTGACTCAGGTCCTCACGTGGGCCTCACTTGGACCTGGTGAATCTGGTCATTACCTGGTCCTCTGCCAGACCCGGGGAGTCTGGTCACCACCTGGACCTCACCTGGACCTGGTGAATCTGGTCCCCATCTGGGCCTCAGCTAGTCATGGTGACTTTGTTCACCACCTGGACCTGATTGCTGTGGACACTTTCTTGGCCTCACCTGGAACTTGTGACTCTAATCTATCTGCGCATCACCCAGACCTGGTGGACTCTGGTCCTCACCTGGGCATCATTGGTACCTGGTGACTCTGTTCCACAGCTGAGCCTCACCTGGACTTAAAGACTCTGGAACCACTCTGGGCCTCACCCTGACCTGGTGACTCTCGTCCCCATCTGGATGTCACCTGGACCATGGGATTCTGGTACCCCTCCAGGCCTCAACCAGGTCTGGGGACTCTGGTCCTCAACTGGGCCTCACCTGGACCTAGTGAATATGCTTAATCTGGGCATCAGTTGGACTTGGTGACTCTCATCCCTACCTTGGCATCATCGGGACATGCATCCACTGCATGGCCTGCAGGTTGGCCTCAGCTGGACCTTGTAACTCTCGTCCCTACCTGGGCATCACCGGGACACGGTTCCTCTGCATGGCCTCCAGGTTGGCCTCACCTGGCCCTAGTGAGTGGGGTTGCCAACTGGGGCTCACCCAACCTGGTGACACAGGTCCCCACGTGGGCCTCACTTGGACCTGGTGAATCTGGTCCTTTCCTGGTCCTCACCCGGACCTGGTAACCCTGGTCACCACCTGGGCATCACCTGGACCTGGTGATTCTGGTCCCCACCTGGACCTCACCTGGATCTGGTGACTCTGGTCCTCAGTTTGGCCTCACCTGGACCTGGTGTTTCTCGTCCCCACTTTGACCTATCTCAGAACTGCTGAATCTTGCCCCACCTAGGCCGCACCCAGACCTGGTGACTCTTGTCCCCAGCTATGCCTCAATTCGACCTGATGAATCTGGTCCTCACGTGGGCCTCACATGGACCTGGGACTCAGCTGGTTGAGTGGCTCTGGTTCCCACAAGGGGCTCACCTGATACTACTGACTGTGGTCTTATGCTATGCCTCACCAGGACCTAGTGATTCTGTTCCCCATCTGGGCCTGCACGGCCCTAGTGACTCTAGTCCTAACCCAGGAACCATTGGGACCTGGATACTCTATTCCACATTTGGACCTCACTTTGAAAAGGGACCTTTGGTCCCATTCTGGGCCGCAAACTAAACTGTTTACTCTGGTTCCCCCTCTGGGCCTCACCCTTACCTGGTGACTCTGGTCACCCCTTGGGCTTCACATGGGCCTGGTGAATCTGGTACTTAGCTGGTCCTCACCTGGATCTGGTGACTGGTCGCCATCTGGGCCTCACCTGGACTAGGTGAACCCTGGTGCCAACAGCGCCTCACCTGGACCTTGTAACTGTGGTCCCACGTGGACCTCACCTCGATCTGTTGTCTCTGGTTCCCATATGGGGCTCTCCTGGACCTGGTTCCTGTGGTCTCATCTGGCCTCACCTGGACACAATGACTCTGATCCATATTTGGGCCTCTCATGGACCTGTTGACTCTCGTCCTTACCTGGGCAGCATTGGGACCTGGATACTCTCTTATATACCTGGGGCCTCACCTGGACCTGATGACTGTGGTCCCACCTGGGCCTCACCGGGTGAGGTCACAGGTTCCCACAGGGCCCTCACCTGAACCTGGTGACTCAGGTCCTCAAATGGGCATCAGGCGACCTGGTTTCTTCCAGTTCCACATCGGGGCTTCACCTGGACCTAGTGATTCTCGTCCCCGTCTGGGCCTCACCCTGACGTGGTGACTCTGGTCCCCACCTGGATATCACCAGAACCGGGTGACTCTGGTCCCCCTCTGGGACTCACCCGGAGCTGGTGACACTGGTCCTCAACCTGGCTTCAAAAGGACCTGGTGCATCTACTCCTCACTTAGGCCTCATCTGGACCTTGTGACTCTTTTCCCACCTGGCACCAATGGGACATGGTTACTCTGTTCCTCACCTGGGCCTCACATGGACATGATAAATTTGCTGCACATTTGTCCTCAAATGGTCCTGATGACTCTGGTCCCCCCACGTAAGCCACAAACTGCACCTGGTGACTGTGTCCACACCTGGGGCTCACCTGGACCTGTGACTCTCGTTCCCACATGAACCACACATGGACCTGGTGACTGTGGTATTCTTGTAGACTCACATTTACCTGGTGACTCCGGTCCCCACTAGGGTCTCACCTGGATCTGGTTGACTCTGGCCTGCAGGTTGGCGTCCACCTGGACCTGGTAAGTGGGGTTGCCACCTGGGCCTAACCCATAACTGGTGACTAATTCCCCACGTGGGCCTCTTGAACCTGGTGAATCTGTCCTTACCTGGTCCTCTCCCAGACCCAGGGACTCTGCTCAACACCTGGGCCTCACCTGGACCTGGTGAATCTGGTCCCCATCTGGGCCTCACCCAGTCCTGGTGTCTTTGTTCCCCACCTGGACCTGATTTCTGTGGACTCTTTCTTGGCCTCACCTGGAATTTGTGACTCTGATCCTATCTGCGCGTCACCCAGATCTGGTCACTCTGGTCCTCACCTGTGGACCATTATGACCTGGATACTCTGCTCCACACCTGAGACTCACCTGGACATGATGACTCCGGATCCCCTCTATGCCTCACCCTGACATGGTGACGCTGGTCCCCTTCTGGATATCACCTAGACCAGGTTAACCTGGTTCCCCTCTAGGCCTCAACTTGACCTGGTGACTCTGGTCCTCAACTGAGCCTCACCAGGACCTAGTGAACATGCTCCCCACCTGCGCCTCATCTGGACCTGGTGACTCTGGTTCTCCCTGGGCATCATTCGGGACATGGTTACTCTATTCCCCACTGGGACTGACCTGATCCTGGTAACTCTGCTCCTGACTTGGCCTCTTCTGTACCAGGTGACTGTGGCTCCACCTGGGCCTCACCTGTAACTGGTGACTCTGATCCTAGGCATTGCCTCAACTAACCTGGTGACTGTGGTTCCCATCAGGACGTCACATGGACCTCATGTCTCCGGTCCCACCTGAGCCTCACCAGGACCTGGTGTCTCTGGTACCCTCCTTGGTAGCATCAGGATATTGTTAAACTGTTCACTAACAATGACGCAGCCGGACCTATTAACTCTGGTATTCACCTGGGCCACACGGGACATGGTGACACTGGTTCCCACCTGGGTCTCAACCTGGACATGGTGAGAAGGATCCCCAATGGTCCTCACCTGTAACTGGTGATTCTCGTTCCCACATGGACATCATGTGGACCTGGTGGCTGCAGTGTTTCTAGCTTCTCATGTACCTCGTGGCTCTGATCCCCACCAGGGCCTCACCGGGACCTGGTGAGTGTGGTTGCCACCTGCACCTGACCTGGACGTGGTGATTCTGGTCTGTAACCGAGACTACCCTGGATCTGGTGACTGTGGTCCCCACCTGGGCTTCACCTGGATTTGGGGACTCCGGTCCCCATCTGGGCCTCACCTGGCTCAGTTAACCGTGGTCCTCAACTGGGCAAAATTGGGACCCGGTGACTGTGTTCCACAACTGGCCCTCACCTGGACCAGGTGACTCTGGTCCCCGTCTGGGTCTCACCGTGCCCTAGTGCTGGGAACCCCACTTTGGCCTGACTTGGACCTGCTGACCCTGGTTGCCACCCGTGCCTGACCTCGAACTGTAGACTCTGGTTCTTTTAAGGTCCTCCCCTGTACCTGGTCATCCTGGTCCCACCTGGGCCTCACCTGGACGTGGTGACTCTTGTAACCACCGGGGACTCACCTGGACCTGGTTATTGTGTTCCACACCTGGACCTCAAATAGACCTGTTGACCATGGTCCTCAAACCGGCCTCACATGGACCTGTTGCCCTCTGATCTCCACCGGGCCCTCACGTGTACCTGGTAACTCTGGTCCTCACCTCGGCCTCATCTGGACCTAGTGACTCTGATCCCCACCTGGGCTTCACCTGGATCTGGTGACTCTGGTCCCCACCTGGACTTCACCTGGATCTGGTGACTCTGGCCCCACCTGGACCTCTCCTGGACCTGGTGACTCTCTTTCCAACATGGACCTCGCCTGGATCTGGTGACTCTGGTCCTCAGTTTGACCTCACCTGGACCTGGTGTCTCTCGTCCCCACTTTGACCTAACTCAGAACTGCTGAATCTTGCCCCACCTAGGCCGCACCCAGACCTGTGACGCTTGTCCCCAGCGTTGCCTCAATTCGACCTGATGAATCTGGTCCTCACATGGGCCTCACATGGACCTGGGACTCAGCTGGATAGAGTGGCTCTGGTTCCCACAAGGGTCTCACGTGCTACTGCTGACTGTGGTCTTATTCTATGCCTCAACAGAACCTAGTGATTCTGTTCCCCATCTGGGCCTGCATGGCCCTAGTGACTCTAGTCCTCACCCAGGCGTCTTTGGGACCTGGATACTCTACTCCACACCTGGGCCTCATTTTGACCAGCGACCTCTGGTCCCATTCTGGGCCTCAAACTAAACTGGTTACTCTGGTTCCCCCTCTGGGCCTCACCCATACCTGGTGACTCTGGTCACCCCTTGGGCTTCACTTGGGCCCTGGTGAATCTGGTCCTTAGCTGGTCCGCACCTGGATCTGGTGACTGATCGCCAACTGGGCCTCACCTGGACTTGGTGAATCCTGTTGCCACCTGCGCCTCCCCTGGACCTTGTAACTGTGGTCCAACATGGACCTCACCTGGATCTGGTGGCTCTGGTTCCCATATGGGGCTCACCTGGACCTGGTTCCTGTGGTCTCCTTCGGGCCTCACCTGGAACACAATGACTCTGATCCATATTTGGGCCTCTCCTGGACCTGTTGACTCTCGTCCTTACCTGGCCATCATTGGGACCTGGATACTCTCTTATATACCTGGGCCTCACCTGGACCTTGTGACTGTGGTCCCACCTGGGCCTCACGTGGACGAGGTGACTGGTTCCAACAGGGGCCTCACATGGACCTGGTGACTCAGGTCCTCTTATGGCACCATGGAACCTGGTTTCTCAATTCCACGTCGGGGCTTCAACTGGACCTAGTGATTCTCATCCCACTCTGGGCCTCACCGTGACGTGCTGACTCTGGTCACCACCTGGATACCACCAGAACCGGGTGACTCTGGTCCCCCTCTGGGACTCATCCGCAGCTGTGGACACTGGTCCTCAACTGGGCCTCAACAGGACCTAGTGAATCTACTCCTTACTTAGACCTCGTCTGGACCTTGTGACACTTTTTCCACCTGGCATCAGTGGGACATGGTTACTCTGTTCTCCACCTGGGCCTCACCTGGACATGATAACTTTGCTCCACACTTTGGCCTCTACTGGTCCTGATGACACTGGTCCACCCACCTAGGCCTCAATCTGTACCTGGTGACTGTGGTCCCCACCTGGGTCTCACCTGGACCTAGTGACTCTCGTTCCCACATGAACAAAAACAGGACCTGGTGACTGTGGTTTTCTTGTATACTCACATTTACCTGGTGACTCTGGTCCACACTAGGTTCTCACCTGGATCTGGTGACTCTGGCCTGCAGGTTGGCCTCACCTGGACCTGGTGATTGGGGTTGCCACCTGGGCCTCATCCATACCTGGTGACTCAGTTCCCCAAGTGGGCCTCTTGGAGCTGGTGAATCTGGTCCTTACCTGGTCCTCTCCCAGAGTCGGGGACTCTGGTCACCATCTGGGCCTCACCTGGTCCTGTTGAATCTGGTCCCCATCTGGGCCTCACCCAGTCCTGGTGACTTTGTTCTCCACCTGGACCTGATTGCTGTGGACTCTTTCTGGGCCTCATCTGGATCTGGTGACTCTGATCCTATCTGCGCGTCACCCATACCTGGTGACTCTGGTCCTCACCTGGGCATAATTGGTACCTGATGACTCTGTTCCACACCTGAGCCTCACCTGGACATGATGACTCTGCAACCTCTCTAGGCCTCACCCTGACCTGGTGACTCTGGTCCCCTATGTGGATGTCACCTGGACCAGGTGAATCTGCTACCCCTCTAGGCCTCAACCAGATCTGGTGACTCTGGTCCTCAACTGGGCCTCACCTGCACCTAGTGAATATGCTCGATCTGTCCTCATTTGGACCTGGTGACTCTGGTCCCTACCTGGGCATCATCGGGACATGGTTCCACTGCATGACTTGCAGGTTGGCCTCACCTGGACCTGGTAAATATTGTCCTACCTCGGCATCATCAGGACATGGTTCCACTGCATGGCCTGCAGGTTGGCATCACCTGGACCTGGTAACTCTAGTCCCTACGTGGGCATCATCGAGACACGGTTCCTTGCATGGCCAGCAGGTTGTCCTCACATGGACCTGGTGAGTGGGGTTGTCACTTGGACCTCACGCATACCTGGTGACACAGGTCCGCACGTGTGCCTCACTTGGATCTGATGAATCTGTTCCTTACCTGGTCCTCACCTGGAACGGTAACTCTGGTCACTACCTGGGAATAACCATGACCTGGTGAATCTGGTCCGCATCTAGTCCTCACCCAGTCCTGGTGAATTTTTTCTGGCCCCACCTGGACCTGATTGCTGTGGACTCCTTCTTGGCGTCAACTGGAACCAGTGACTCTGATCCTAACTGGGCCTCTCTGAGATCTGGTGACTCTGGTCCTCACCTGTGGACCATTATGACCTGGATACTCTGTTCCACACCTGAGCCTCACCTGGACATGATGACTCTGGAACCCCTCTGGGCCTCAGCCTGACATGGTGACTCTGGTCCCCATCTGGATGTCACCTAGACCAGGTGTATCTGGTACCCCTCTAGACCTCAACTAGACCTGGTGACTCTGGTCCTCAACTGGGCCTCACCGGGACCTAGTGAATATGCTCCCCACCTGGGCCTCATCTGGACCTGGTGACTCTGGGTCTACCAGGGCATCACCGGGACATGGTTACTCTATACCCCAATGGGACTGACCTGATCCTGGTAACTCTGTACCAGGTGACTCTGATCCACCTGGGCTTCACCTGTAACTGGTGACTCTGATCCTAATATGGCCTCACCTGACGTGGTGACTGTGGATCCCAGTGGGACCTCACCTGGAACTCCTGTCTCTGGTCCCACCTGGGCCTCACCAGGACCTGGTGTCTCTGTTAACCACCTGGGTAGCATCAGGATATGGTTACACTGTTCACTAACAGTGACCCAACCGGACCTATTAACTCTGGTCTTCACCTGGGCCACACTGGACATGGTGACACTGGTTCCCACCTGGGACTCACCTCTACATGGAGAGTCAGTTCACCACCTGGTCCTCACCTGTAACTGGTGATTCTCGTTCCCACATGGACATCATGGGGACCTTTTGGCTGTAGTGTTTCTAGCTTCTCATGTACCTCGAGACTCTGGTCCCCACCAGGACCTAACCGGGACCTGGTGAGTGTGGTTGCCACCTGTACCTCACCTGGACCTGGTGATTCTGGTCTTCACCCGAGACTACCCTGGATCTGGTGACTGTGGTCCCCACCTCGGCTTCACCTGGATTTGGGGACTCTGGTCCCCATCTGGGCCTAACCTGACCCTGTTGACCATGGTCCTCAACTGGGCAAAATTGGGACCCGGTGACTGTGTTCCACAACTGGACCTCACCTGGACCAGGTGACTCTGGTCCCCCTCTGGGTCACACCGTGCCCTAGTGACTGTGAACCCCACTTTGGCCTGACTTGGACCTGGTGACCCTGGTTGCCTCCTGCGCCTGACCTCGAACTGTTGACTCTGGTTCTTTCAAGGGCCTCCCCTGGACCTGGTCATCCTTGTCCCCACCTGGGCCTCACCTGGACGTGGTGACTCTTGTCACCACCGGGGACTCAACTGAACCTGGTTACTGTGTCCCACACATGGGCCTCAAGTAGACCTGTTGACCATGGTCCCCAAGCCGGCCTCACATGGACCTGTTGCCTCTGATACCTACCAGCACCTCACGTGTACCTGGTAACTCTGGTCCTCACCTGGGCCTCATCTGGACCTAGTGACGCTGGTCCCCACCTGGGCTTCACCTCGATCTGGTGACTCTGGTCCCCACCTGGACTTCACCTGGATCTGTTGACTCTGGTCCTCACCTGGACCTCTCCTGGACCTGGTGACTCTTTCCAACATGGACCTCACATGGATCTGGTGACTCTGGTCCTCAGTTTGGCCTCACCTGGAACTGGTGTCTCTCGTCCACACTTTGACCTAACTGAGAATTGCTGAATCTTGCCCCACCTAGGCCGCACCCTGACATGGTGACTCTTGTCCCCAGCTATGCCTCATCGACCTTATGAATCTGGTCCTCACGTGGGCTTCACATGGTCCTGGGACTCAGCTGGATAGAGTGGCTCTGGTTCCCACAAGGGGCTCACCTCATACTGGTGACTGTGGTCTTTTTCTGTGACTCACCAGGACCTAGTGATTCTGTTCCCCATCTGGGCCTGCATGGCCCTAGTGACTCTGGTCCTGACCCAGGCATCATTCGGAACTGGATACTCTATTCCACACCTGGGCCTCACTTTGACCACGGACCACTGGTCCCATTCTGGGCCTCAAACTAAACTGGTTACTCTGGTTCCCCTTCTGGGCCTCACCCTTACCTGGTAAATCTGGTCACCCCTTGGGCTTCACTTGGGCCTGGTGAATCTGGTCCTTAGCTGGTCCGCACATGGATCTGGTGACTGTTCGCCACCTGGGGCTCACATGGACTTGGTGAATCCTGTTGCCACCTGCACCTCAATGGGACCTCTGACTCTTTTCCCACCTGGCATCAATGGGACATCGTTACTCTGTTCCCCACCCGGGCCTCACCTGGACATGATAACTTTGCTCCACACTTTGGCCTCAACTGGTCCTGATGACGCTGGTCCCCCCACCTAGGCCTCAATCTGGACCTGGTGACTGTGGTCCCCACCTCTTTCTCACCTGGACCTGGTGTCTCTCATTCCCACATGAACCACACCTGGACCTGGTGATGGTGGTGTTCTTGAAGACGCACATTTACCTGGTGACTCCGGTCCCCACTAGGGCCTCACCTGGATCTGGTGACTCTGGCCTGAAGGTTGTCCTCACCTGGACCTGGTGAGTGGGGTTGCCACCCCATACCTGGTGACTCAGTTCCACACGTGGGCCTTTTGGACCTGTTAATCTGGTCGTTAACTGGTCCTCTCCCAGACCCGGGGACTCTGGTCCCCAACTGGGCCTCATCTGGACCTGTGAATCTGGTCCGCATCTGGGCCTCACCCAGTCCTGGTGAATTTGTTCCCCATCTGAATCTGATTGCTGTGGACTCTTTCTTGGCCTCACCGGGAACTGGTGACTCTGATCCTATCTGCGCGTCACCCAGACCTGGTGACTCTGGTCCTCACCTGGGCATCATTGGTACCTGGTGACTCTGTTCCACACCAGAGCCTCACCTGCACATGATGACTCTGGAACCCCTCTGGGCCTCACCCTGACCTGGTGATTCTGGTCCCCATTTGGATGTCACCTGGACCAGGTGTATCTGGTACCCCTCTAGGCCACAACCAGATCTGCTGACTCTGGTTCTCAACTGGGCCTCACCTGGACCTAGTGAATATGCTCCATCTGGGCCTCATTTGGACCTGGTGACTCTGGTCACTACCTGGGCATCATCGGGACATGGTTCCACTGCATGACCTGCAGGTTGGCCTCACCTGGACCAGGTAACTCTGGTCCCTACCTGGGCATCATCGGGACATGGTTCCACACATGGCCTGCAGTTTGGCCTCACCTGGACCCGGTAACTCTAGTTGCTACCTGGGCATCATCGGGACATGGTTCCTCTGCATGGCCTGCAGGTTGGGCTCACCTGGACCTGGTGAGTGGCGTTGTCACCTTGGCCTCACCCATGCCTGGTGACACAGGTCCCCACGTGGGCCTCACTTGGACCTGGTGAATCTGGTCCTTACCTGGTCCTCACCCGAAACTCCTAAATCGGGTCACCACCTGGGAATCACCTGAACCTGGTTAATCTGGTCCCCATCTGGTCCTCATCTAATCCTGGTGACTAAGTCACCCCACCTGGACCTGATTGCTGTGGACTCCTTCTTGGCCTCACCTGGAACTGGTGACTCTGAACCTAAGCATGGCCTCACCTGACCTGGTGACTGTGGTTCCCATCAGGACTTCACCCGGACCTCATGTCTCTGGTCCCACCTGGGCCTCACCATGACCTGGTGTCTCTCGTACCCACCTGGGTAGCATCAGGATATGGTTACACTGTTCACTAACAGTGACACAGCCGGACCTATTAACTCTGGTCTTCACCTGGGCCACACCTGTACATGGTGACACTGGTTCCCACCTGGGTCTCACCTGAACATGGTGAGTCGGATCCCCACAGGGTCCTCTCCTCTAACTGGTGATTCTCGTTCCCACAAGGACATCATGTGGACCTGGTGGCTGCAGTGTTTCTACCTTCTCATGTACCTCGTGATTCTGGTCCCCACCAGGGCCTCACCGGTTCCTGGTGAGTGTGGTTGCCACCTGCACCTCACCTGGACCTGGTGATTCTGGTCTGCAACTGAGACTACCCTGGATCTGATGACTGGGGTCCCAACCTGGGCTTCACCTGGATTTGGGGACTCCGGTCCCCACCTGGGCCTCACCTGGCCCTGTTGACCATGGTCCTCACCTGGGCAAAATCGGAACCGGTGACTGTGTTCCACACCTGGACCTCACCTGGACCAGTTTACTCTGGTCCCCCTCTGGGTCTCACCGTTCTCTAGTGACTCTGAACCCCACTTTGGCTGACTTGGACCTGCTGACCCTGTTTGCCACCTGCGCCTGACCTCGCACTGTTGACTCTGGTTCTTTCAAGGGCCTCCCCTGTACCTGGTGATCCTGGTGCCCACCTGGGCCTCACCTGGACCTGGTGACCCTTGTCACCACCGGGGACTCACTTGGACCTGGTTACAGTGTTCCACACTGGGCCTCAAGTAGAACTCTTGACCATGGTCCCCAAGCCTGCCTCACATGGACCTGTTGCCTCTGATACCTACCGGCGCCTCACGTGTACCTGGTAACTCTGGTCCTCACCTGGGCCTCATCTGGACCTAGTGACTCTGGTACCAATCTGGGCTTCACCTGTATCTGGTGACTCAGGTCCCCACCTGGACCTCTCTTGGACCTGGTGACTCTCTTTCCAACATGGACCTCACCTGGATCTGGTGACTCTGGTCCTCAGTTTGGCCTCACCTGGACCTGGTGTCTCTCGTCCCCACTTTGACCTAACTCAGAACTGCTGAATCTTGCCCCACCTAGGCCGCACCAAGACCTGGTGACTCTTGTCCCCAGCTATGCCTCAATTCGACCTGATGAATCTGGTCCTCACGTGGGCTTCACAAGGACCTGGGACTCAGCTGGATAGAGTGGCTCTGGTTCCCACAAGGGGCTCACCTGATACTGCTGAATGTGGTCTTTTTCTATGCCTCACCAGGACCTAGTGATTCTGTTCCCCTTCTGGGCCTGCATGGCCCTAGTGACTTTGGTCCTCAACCAGGCATCATTCGGACATGGATACTCTATTCCATACTTGGGCCTCTCTTTGACCCGGGACATCTGGTCCCATTCTGGGCCTCAAACTAAAATGGTTACTCTGGTTCCCCCTCTGGGCCTCACCCTTACCTGGTAAATCTGGTCACACCTTGGGCTTCACTTGGGCCTGGTGAATCTGGTCCTTAGCTGGTCCTCACATGGATCTGGTGACTGATCGCCACCTGGGACTCACCTGGACTTGGTGAATCCTGTTGCCACCTGCGCCTCACCTGGACCTTGTGACTGTGGTCCCACCTGGACCTCACCTGGATCTGGTTGCTCTGGTTCCCATATGGGGCTCTCCTGAATCTGGTCCGTGTTGTCTCCATCTGGCCTCACCTGGCATACAATGACTCTGATACATATTTGGGCCTCTCCTGGACCTGATGACGCTGGTCCTTACCTGGGCATCACTGGGACTTGGATACTCTCTTATATACCTGGGCCTCACCTGGACCTGGTGACTGTGGTCCCACCTGGGCCTCACCTGGACGAGGTGACTGGTTCCCACAGGGACCTCACCTGGTCCTGATGACTCAGGTCCTCATATGGGCATCATGGGACCTGGTTTCTCAGTTCCACATCGGGGCCTCACCTGGACCTAGTGATTCTCGTCCCCTCTGGGCCTCACCCTGACGTGGTGACTCTGGTCACCCCTGGATATCACCAGAACCGGGTGACTCTGGTCCCCCTCTGGGACTCTCCCGGAGCTGGGGACACTGGTCCTCAGCTGGGCCTCAACAGGACCTGGTGAATCTATTCCTGACTTAGGCCTCGTCTGGACCTTGTGACTCTTTTCCCACCTGGCATCAATGGGACATTGTTACATTGTTCCCCACCTGGGCCTCACCTGGACATGGTAACTTTGCTCCACACTTTGGCCTCAACTGGCCCGATGACTCTGGTCCCCCCAACTAAGCCTCAATGTGGACCTGGTGACTGTGGTCCCCACCTGGGTCTCACCTGGACCTGGTGACTCTCGTTCCCACATGAACCACACCTGGACCTGGTCACTGTGGTCTTCTTGTAGACTCACATTTACCTGTTGACTCCGATCCCCACTAGGGCCTCACCTGGATCTGGTGACTCTGGCCTGCAGGCTGGGCTCACCTGGACCTGGTGAGTGGGGTTGCCACCTGGGCCTCACCCATACCTGGTGACTCAGCTCCCCACGTGGGCCTCTTGGACCTAGTGAATCTGGTCCTTACCTGGTCCTCCCCCAGACCCGGGGACTCTGGTCACCACCTGGGCTTCACTTGGACCTGGTGAATCTGGTCCCCATCTGGGCCTCACCCAGCCCTGGTGACTTTGTTCCCCACCTGGACCTGATGCTGTGGACTCTTTCTTGGCCTCAGCTGGAACTGGTGACTCTGATGCTATCTGCGCGTCACCCATACCTGGTGATTCTGGTCCTCACCAGGGCATCATTGGTACCTGGTTACTCTGTTCCACACCTGAGCCTCACCTGGACATGATGTCTCTGGGACCTCTCTGGGCCTCACCCTGACCTGGTGATCTGGTCCCCATCTGGATGTCACCTGGACCAGGTGATTCTGGAACCCCTCTAGGCCTCAACCAGTTCTGGTGACTCTTGTCCTCAACTGGGCCTCACCTGGACCTAGTGAATATGCTCCATCTGGGCCTCATTTGGACCTGGTGAGTCTGGTCACTCACTGTGCATCATCGGGAAATGGTTCCACTGCATGGCCTGCTGGTTTGCCTCATCAGGACCTGGTAACTCTGGTCCCTACCTTGGCATCATCGGGTCATCTTGCCCTGGGGGTGGGGTTCCCACCTGGATCTTACCCATGCCTGGTGACACAGGTACCAACGTGAGCCTCACTTGGGCCTGGTGAATGTGGTCCTTACCTAGTCCTCACCCGGAACTGGTAAATCTCGTCACCACCTGGGCATCACCTAGTCCTGGAGACTTTGTTCCCCACCTGGACCTGATTGCTGTGGACACCTTCTTGGCCTCACCTGGAAGTGGTAATTCTGATCCTAACTGGGCCTCTCCCATATCTGGTGACTCTTGTCCTCACCGGTGTACCATTATGACCTAGATACTCTGTTCCATACCTGAGCCTCACCTGGACATGATGACTCTAGATCCCCTCTGGGCCTCACACTGACATTGTTACTCTGGTCCCCATCTGGATGTCACCTAGACCAGGTGAATCTGGTACCCCTCTGGGCCTCAACCAGATCTGGTGACTCTGGTCCTCAACTGGGCCTCACCTGGACCTAGTGAATATGCTCCATCTGGGCCTCATTTGGACCTGGTGACTCTGGTACCTACGTGGGCAACATCGGGACATGGTTCCACATAATGGTCAGCAGGTTGGCCTCTTCTTGACCTGGTAACTCTGGTCCCTATCTGGGCATCATCGGGACACGGTTCCTCTGCATGGCCTGCAGGTTGGCGTCACCTGGACCTCGTACCTCTGGTCCCTACCTGGGCATCATCGGGACACGGTTCCTCTGCATGGCCTGCAGGTTGGCCTCACCTGGACCTGGTGAGTGGGCTTGCCACCTGGGCCTCACCCATACCTGGTGACACAGGTCTCACGTGGGCCTCACTTGGACCTGGTGAATCTGGTCCTTACCTGGTCCTCACCCGGAACTGGTAACCCTTGTCACCACCTGGGAATCACCGGGACCTGGTGAATCTGGTCCCCATCTGGGCCTCACCCATTCCTGGTGACTTTGATCCCCACCTGGACCTGATTGCTGTGGACTCCTTCTTGGCCTCAACTGGAACTTGTGACTCTGTTCCTAACTGGGCCTCACCCAGATCTGGTGACTCTGGTCCTCACATATGGACCATTATGACCTGGATACACTGTCCCACACCTGAACCTCACCTGGACATGATGATTCTGGATGCCCTCTGGGCCTAACCCTGACATGGTGCCTCTGGTCCCCATCTGGATGTCCCCTAGACCAGGTGAATATGGTACCCCTCTAGGAGTCAACTAGACCTGGTGACTCTGGTCCTCATCTGGGCCTCACCTGGACCTAGTGAATATTCTCCCCACCTGCGCCTCGATGGACCTGGTGACTCTGATTCTACCTGGGCATCATTGGGACATGGTTACTGTATTACCCACTGGGACTGACCTGATCCTGGTAACTCTGGTCCTGACTTTGGCCTCTTCTGTACCAGGTGACTCTGGCTCGACCTGGGCCTCACCTGTACCTGGTGACTCTGATCCTAAGCATGGGCTCACCTGACCTGGTGACTGTGGTTCCCATCGAGACCCTCACCTGGACCTCATGTCTCCGGTTACACCTGGGCCTCACAAGGACCTGGTGTCTCTGGTACCCACCTGGGTAGCATCAGGATATGATTACACTGTTCACTAACACTCATCCAGCCTGACCTAGGAACTCTGGTCTTCACCTGGGGCACACGAGGACATGGTGACACTGGTTCCCTACTGGGTCTCACCTGGATATGGTGAGTCGGATCCCCACCTCGTCCTCACCTGTAACTGGTGATTTTCGTTCCCACATGGACATCATGTGGACCTGGTGGCTGCAGTGTTTCTACCTTCTCATGTACCTCGTGTCTCTGGTCCCCACCGGGGCCTCTCCGGGACAGGGTGAGTGTGGTTGCCACCTGCACCTCACATGGACCTGTTGATTCTGGTCTGCACCTGAGACTACCCTGGATCTGGTGACTGTGGTCCCCACCTGGGCTTCACCTGGATTTGGGGACTCCGGTCCCCATCTGGGCCTCACCTGGCCCTGTTGACCATGGTCCTCAACTGTGCAAAATTGAGACCCGGTGTCTGTGTTCCACAACTGGACCTCACCTGGACCAGGTGACTCTGGTCCCACTCTGGGTTTGACCGTGGCCTAGTGACTGTGAACCCCACTTTGGCCTGACTTGGACCTGCTGACCCTGGTTGCCACCTGCGCCTGACCTCGAACTATTGACTCTGGTCTTTCAAGGGCCTTCCCTGGACCTGGTGATCCTGGTCGGACCTGGCTCACACCTGGACGTGGTGACTCCTGTCACCAATGGGGACTCACTTGGACCTGCTTACTGTGTTCCACACCTGGGCCTCAAGTAAACCTGTTGACCATGGTCCCCAAGCCGGCCTCACATGGACCTGTTGCCTCCGATCCCCACCGGATCCTCACGTGTACCTGGTATCTCTGGTCCTCACCTGGGCCTCATCTGGACCTAGTGACTCTGGTCCCCACCTGGGCTTCACATGGATCTGGTGACTCTGGTCCCCACCTGGACTTCACATGGATCTGGTGACTCTGGACCCCACCTGGACCTCTCCTGGACCTGGTGACTCTTTTCCAACATGGACCTCACGTGGATCTGGTGACTCTGATCCTCAGTTTGGCCTCACCTGGACCTGGTGTCTCTCGTCCCCACTTTGACCTAACTCAGAACTGCTGAATCTTGCCCCACCTAGGCCGCACCCAGACCTGGTGACTCTTGTCCCCAGCTATGCCTCAATTCGACCTGATGAATCTAGTCCTCACGTGGGACTCACCTGGTCCTGGGACTCAGCTGGATAGAGTGGCTCTGGTTCTCACAAAGGGCTCACCTGATACTGCTGAATGTGGTCTTATTCTATGCCTCACCAGGACCTAGTGATTCTGTTCCCCATCTGGGCCTGCATGGCCCTAGTGAATCTGGTCCTCACCCAGGCGTCATTGTGACCTGGATACTCTATTCCACACCTGGGACTCTCTTTGACCAGGGACCTCTGGTCCCATTCTGGGCCCTCAAACTAAACTGGTTACTCTGGTCCCCCCTCTGGGCCTCACCCAGTCCTGGTGACTCTGGTCACCCATTGGGCTTCAATTGGGCCTGGAGAATCTGGTCCTTATCTGTTCCGCACCTGGATCTGGTGACTGGTCGCCACCAGGGCCTCACCTGGACTTGGTGAATCCTGTTGCCTCCTGCGCCTCACCTGGACCTTGTGACTGTGGTCCAACCTGGACCTCACCTGGACGAGGTGACTGGTTCCCACAGGGACCTCACCTGGACCTGGTGAATCAGGTCCTCATAAGGGCTTCATGGGACCTGGTTTCTCAGTTCCACATCGAGGCCTCATCTGGACCTAGTGATTCTCGTCCCCATCTGGGCCTCACCCGGACGTGGTGATTCTTGTCCCCACCAGGATATCACCAGAACCGGGTGACTCTGGTCCCCCTCTGGGACTCACCCGGAGCTGGGACACTGGTCCTCAGCTGACCCTCAACAGGACCTGGTGAATCTACTCCTCACTTAGGCCTCGTTTGGACCTTGTGTCTCTTTTCTCACCTGACATCAATGGGACATGGTTATTCTGTTCCCCACCTGGGCCTCACCTGGACATGATAACTTTGCTCCACACTTTGGCCTCAACTGCTCCTGATGACTCTCGTCCCCCCACCGAGGCCTCAATCTGGACCTGGTGACTGTGGTCCCCACCTGGGTCTCCCCTGGACCTGGTGACTCTCGTTCCCACATGAAACACACCTGACCTGGTGGACTGTTGTTTTCTTGTAGACTCACATTTACCTTGGTGACACCGGTCCCCACTAGGGCCTCACCTGGATCTGGTGACTTTGGCTTGCAGGTTGGCCTCACCTGGACCTGGTGAGTGGGGTTGCCACCTGAGCTTCACCCATACCTGATGACTCAGGAACCCACGTGGTTCTCTTGGACCTGGTGAATCTGGTCCTTAGATGGTCCACCCCGACCCGGGGATTCTGGTCACCTCCTGGGCCTCACCTGGACCTGGTGAATCTCTACCCCATCTGGGCCTCAACCAGTCCTGGTGAGTTTGTTTCCCGACCAGGACCTGATTGCTTTGGACTTTTTCTTGGCCTCACCTGGAACTGGTGACTCTTATCCTCTCTGCGCGTGACTCAGGCCTGGAGACTCTGGTCCCCATCTGGATGTCACCTGGACCAGGTGATTCTGGTACCCCTCTAGGTTTAAACCATATCTGGTGTCTGTGTTCCTCAACTGGGCCTTGTCTGGACCTAGTGAATATGCTCCATCTGGGCCTCATTTGACCTGGTGACTCTCTTCCCTACCTGGGCATCATCGGGATAAGGTTCCACTGCATGGCCTTTAGGTTGGCCGCACCTGGACCTGGTAACTGTGGTTCTACCTGGGCATCATGGGGACGTGGTTACTCTATTCCCAGTGGGACTGACCTGATCGTGGTAACTCTGGTCCTGACTTTGGCCTCTTCTGTGCCCTGTGACTCTGGCTCCTCCTGGACTTCACCTGTAAGTGGTGACTCTGATCCTAAGCATGGCCTCACCTCACCTGGTGACTGTGTTTTCCATCGGTACCTCACCTGGACCTCATGTCTCTGGTCCCAACTGGCACTCACCAGGACTTGTATCTGGTACCCACCTGAGTAGCATCAGGATATGGTTACACTGTTCACCAACAGTGACGCGGCCGGACCTATTAACTCTCGTCTTCACCTGGTCCACACTTGGACATGGAGACACTGGTTCCCACCAGGGTCTCACCTGGACATGGTGACTCATATCCCCACCTGGTCCTCAACTGTAACTTGTAATTCTCGTTCCCACATGGACATCATGTGGACCTGGTGGTTTCAGTGTTACTAGCTTCTCATGTACCTCGTGACTCTGGTCCCCACCAGGGCCTCACCGGGACTTGGTGAGAGTGGTTGCCACCTGCACCTCACCAGGACCTGGTGATTCTGGTCTCCACCTGAGACTACCCTGGATCTGGTGACTGTGGTCCCCCACCTGGGATTCACCTGAATTTGGGGCTCCGGTCCCCATCTGGGCCTACACAGGCCCTGTTGACCATGGTCCTCATCTGTGCAGAATTGGGACCCGGTGACTGTATTCCACAACTGGATCTCACCTGGACCAGGTGACTCTGGTCCCCCTCTGGGTCTCACTGGGCCCTAGTGACTGTGAACCCCACTTTGGCCTGACTTGGACCTGCTGACCCTGGTTGCCACCTGCGCCTGACCTCACAATGTTGACTCTGGTTCTCTCAAGGGCCTCCCCTGTACCTGGTGTTCCTGGTCCCCACCTGGGCCTCACCTGGACCTGGTGACTCTTGTCACCACCGGGGACTCACGTGGACCTGCTTACTGTGTTCCACACCTGTGTCCCAAGTAGACCTGTTGACCATGGTCCCCAGGCGGGACTCACATGGACCTGTTGCCCTCTGATCCCCACCGGGGCCTCACGTGTACATGGTAACTCTGTCCTCACCTGGGCCTCATCTGGATCTGGTGACTCTGGTCCCTAACTGGACTTCACCTGGATCTGGTGAATCTGGTCCCCACCTGGACCTCTCCTGGACCTGGTGACTCTCTTTCCAACATGGTTCTTCCCTGGATTTGGTGACTCTGTTCCTCAGTTTGGCCTCCCCTGGACCTGGTGTCTCTCGTTCCCTCTTTGACCTTACTCAGAACTGCTGAATCTTGCCCCACCTACGCCGCACCCAGACCTGGTGACTCTTGTCCCCAACTATGCCTCAATTCGACCTGATGAATCTGGTCCTCACGTGGGCCTCACATGGACCTGGGACTCAGCTGGGTAGAGTGGCTCTGGTTCCCACAAGTGGCTCACCTGATACTGCTGACTCTGGTCTTATTCTATGCCTCACTAGGACCTAGTGATTCTGTTCCCCATCAGGGCCTGCATGGCCCTAGAGACTCTGGTCCTCTAGAGACTGGTCGCCACCTGGGACTCACCTGGACTTGGTGAATCCTGTTGCCACCTGCGCCTCACCTGGACTTTGTGACTGTGGTCCCACCTGGACCTCACCTGGGTCTGGTGGCTCTGGTTCCCATATGGGGCTCTTTTGGACCTGGTTCCTGTGGTCTCCATCTGGCCTCCCCTGGAACACAATGACTCTGATCCATATTTGGGCCTCTCCTGGACCTGTTGACTCTGGACCTTACCTGGGCATCATTGGGACCTGGATACTCTCTTATATACCTGGGCCTCACCTGGACATGGTGACTGTGGTCCCACCTGGGCCTCACCTGGACGAGTGACTGGTTCCCACAGGGACCTCCCCTGGGCCTGGTGACTCAGGTCCTCATATGTGCATCATGGGACCTGTTTCTCAGTTCCACATCGGGGCCTCACCTGGACCTAGTGATTCTCGTTCCCCTCTGGCCCTCATCCTGACGTGGTGACTCTGGTCCGCACCTGACTCACACCAGAACCGGGTGGACTCTGGTCCCCCTCTGGGAATCACCCAGAGCTGGGGAACACTGATACTCAACTGGGCCTCAACAGGACCTGGTGAATCTACTCCTCACTTAGGCCATCGTCTGGACCTTGTGACTCTTTTCCCACCTGGCATCTATGGGACATTTTTACCTCTGTTCCGAACTGGGCCTCACTTGGACATGATAACTTTGCTCCATTACTTTGGACTCAACTCGTCCCGATGACTCTGGTCCCCCCCACCTAGGCCTCAATCTGGACCTGGAGACTGTCATCCACACCGGGGTCTCACCTGGACCTTGTGACTCTCGTTCCCACCAAGAATCACACCTGGACCTGGTGACTGTGGTGTACTTGTAGACTCACTTTTACCTGGAAACTCTGGCCCACTAGGGCCTCACCTGGATCTGGTGACTCTGCCTGCAGGTTGGCCTCACCTGGACTTGGTTAGTGGGATGCCACCTGGTCCTCACCCATACCTGGTGACTCAGGTCACCACGTGGGCCTCTTGGACCTGGTGAATCTGGCCCTTACCTGGTCTTCTCCCAGACCCTGGGAATCTTGTCACAACCTGGGCCTCACCTGACCTGGTGAATCTGGTCCCCATCTGGGCCTAACCCAGTCCTGGTGAATATGTTCCCACCTGGACGTGTTTGCTCTGGACTCTTTCTTGCCCTCACCTTGAACTGGTGACTCTGATCCTATCTGTGCCTCACCCAGTCCTGGTGACTCTCGTCTCCTCACCTGGGCATCATTGGTACCTGGTTACTCTATTCCACACCTGAGCCTCACCTGGACATGATGTCTCTGGGACCTCTCTGGGCCTCACCCTGACCTGGTGATCTGGTCCCCATCTGGATGTCACCTGGTCCAGGTGATTCTGGAACCCCTCTAGGGCTCAACCAGTTCTGGTGACTCTTGTCCTCAACTGGGCCTCACCTGGACCTAGTGAATATCCTCCATCTGGGCCTCATTTGGACCTGGTGACTCTGGTCCCTATGTGGGCAACATCGGGACATGGTTCCCATAATGGTCTGCAGGTTGGCCTCCTCTTGACCTGGTAACTCTGGTCCCTATCTGGGCATCATCGGGACACGGTTCCCTCTGCATGGCCCTGCAGGTTGGCGTCACCTGGACCTCGTAACTCTGGTCCCTACCTGGGCATCATCGGGACACGGTTCCTCTGCATGGCCTGCAGGTTGGCCTCACCTGGACCTGGTGAGTGGGCTTGTCACCTGGACTCACCCATACCTGGTGACACAGGTCTCACGTGGGCCTCACTTGGACCTGGTGAATCTGGTCCTTACCTGGTCCTCACCCGGAACTGGTAACCCTTGTCACACCTGGGAATCACCTGGACCTGGTGAATCTGATCCCCATCTGCGCCTCACCCATTCCTGGTGACTTTGATCCCCACCTGGACCTGATTGCTGTGGACTCCTTCTTGACCTCAACTGGAACTTGTGACTCTGCTCCTAACTGGGCCTCACCCAGATCTGGTGACTCTGGCCCTCACATGTGGACCATTATGACCTGGATACTCTGTTCCACACCTGAACCTCACCTGGACATGATGATTCTGGATGCCCTCTGGGCCTCACCCTGACATGTGACTCTGGTCCCCATCTGGATGTCCCTAGACCAGGTGAATCTGGTACCCCTCTAGGCGTCAACTAGACCTGGTGACTCTGGTCCTCATCTGGGCCTCACCTGGACCTAGTGAATATTCCCCACCTGCGCCTCGCTGGACCTGGTGACTCTGATTCTACCTGGGCATCATTGGGACATGGTTACTGTATTACCCACTGGGAGTGACCTGATCCTGGTAACTCTGGTCCTGACTTTGGCCTCTTCTGTACCAGGTGACTGGCTCCACTGGGCCTCACCTGTACCTGGTGACTCTGATCCTATGCATGGGCTCACCTGACCTGGTGACTGTGGTTCCCATCGAGACCTCACCTGGACCTCATGTCTCCGGTTACACCTGGGCCTCACCAGGACCTGGTGTCTCTGGTACCCACCTGGGTAGCATCAGGATATGGTTACACTGTTCACTAACACTCATCCAGCCGGACCTAATAACTCTGGTCTTCACCTGGGGCACACGAAGACATGGTGACAGGTTCCCACCTGGGTCTCACCTGGACATGGTGACTCGGATCCCCACCTGCTCCTCACCTGTAACTTGTAATTCTCGTTCCCACATGGACATCATGTGGACCTG
Organism: Canis lupus familiaris; assembly: GCF_011100685.1. Classification (NCBI taxonomy): domain Eukaryota; kingdom Metazoa; phylum Chordata; class Mammalia; order Carnivora; family Canidae; genus Canis; species Canis lupus. Next base: position 6,112 of record NW_023331922.1, on the reverse strand, counting down.
GTGGCTGCAGTGTGTTACTAGCTTCTCATGTACCTCGTGACTCTGGTCCCCACCGGGGCCTCACGGGACTTGGTGAGTGTGGTTGCCACCTGCACCTCACCAGGACCTGGTGATTCTGGTGTCACCTGAGACTACCCTGGATCTGGTGACTGTGGTCCCCCCTGGGCTTCACCTGAATTTGGGGACTCCGGTCCCCATCTGGGCCTCACCTGGCCCTGTTGACCATGGTCCTCAACTGTGCAATTGGGACCCGGGTATGTTCCAAACTGGACCTCACCTGGACAAGGTGACTCTGGTCCCCCCTGGGTCTCACTTTGCCCTAGTGACTGTGAACCCCACTTTGGCCTGACTTGGACCTGCTACCCTGGTTGCCACCTGCGCTGACCTCAAACTGTTGACTCTGGTTCTTCAAGGGCCTCCCTGTACCTGGTGATCCTGGTCCCCAATTGGTCCTCACTGGACGTGGTGACTCTTCTCACCACCGGGGACTCACCTGGACATGATTATTGTTCCACACCTGGGCCTCACGTAGACCTGTTGACGATGGTCCCCAAGCCGGCCTCACGTGGACCTTTTGGCTCTGATCCCCACCGGGGGCTCACGTGTATCTGGTAACTTGATCCTCACCTGGGCCTCATCTGGACCTAGTGACTCTGGTCCCCACCTGGGCTTCACCTGGATCTGGTGACTCTGGTCCCCACCTGGACTTCACCTGGATCTGGTGACTTGGCCCCACCTGGACCTCTCCTGGACCTGGTGACTCTCTTTCCAACATGGACCTCACCTGGATCTGGTGACTCTGGTCTCATTTGGCCTCACTTGGACTGGTGTCTCTCGTCCCCACTTTGACCTAACTCAGAACTGCTGAATCTTGCCCCACCTAGGCCGCACAGAGACCTGGGACTCTTGTCCCCAGCTATGCCTCAATTCAACCTGATGAATCTGGTCCTGACGTGGGGCTCACATGGACCTAGGACTCAGCTGGATAGAGTGGCTCTGGTTCCCACAAGGGGCACACCTGATACGGTGATTGTGGTCTTATTCTATGCCTCACCAGGACCTAGTGATTCTGTTCCCCATCTGGGCCTGCATGGCCCTAGTACTCGGTCCTCACCCAGGCATCATTGGGACCTGGATACTCTATTCCACATCGGGCCTCACTTTGACCAGGGACCTCTGGTCCTATTCTGGGCCTCAAACTGAACTGGTTACTCTGGTTCCCCTCTGGGCCTCACCCTTACCTGGTGACTCTGGTCACCCTTGGGCTTCACTTGGGCCTGGTGAATCTGGTCCTTAGCTGCTCCGCATCTGGATCTGGTGACTGGTGGCCACCTGGGCCTCACCTGGACTTGGTGAATCCTGTTGCCACCTGCGCCTCACCTGGACCTTCTGACTGTGGTCCCAACTGGACCTCACCTGGATCTGGTGGCTCTGGTTCCCATATGGGGCTCTCCTGGACCTGGTTCCTGTGGTCTGCATCTGGCCTCACCTGGAACACAATGACTCTGATCCATATATGGTCCTCTCTGGACCTGTTGACTCTGGTCCTTACCTGGTCATCATTGGGACCTGGATACTCTCTATAACCTGGGCCTCACCTGGACCTGGTGACTGTGGTCCCACCTGGGCCTCTCCTGGACGAGGTGACTGGTTCCCACAGGGACCTCACCTGGACCTGGTGACTCAGGTCCTCATATGGGCATCATGGGACCAGGGTTCTCAGTTCCACATCGGGGTCTCATCTGTACCTAGTGATTCTCGTCCCCCTCTGTGCCTCACCCTGATATGGTGACTCTGCTCCCACCTGGATGTCACCAGAACCGCGTGACACTGGTCACCCTCTGGGAGTCACCCGGAGCTGGGGACACTGCTCCTCAACTGGGCCTCAACAGGACCTGGTGCATCTGTCCTCACTAAGGCCTCGTCTGGACCTTGTGAATCTTTTCCCACCTGGCATCAATGGGACATGGTTACTCTTCCCACCTGGGCCTCACATGGACATGATAACTTTGCTCCACACTTTGGCCTCAACTGGTCCTGATGATTCTGGTCCCCCGACCTAGGCCTCAATCTGGACCTGGTGACTGTGGTCCCCACCTGGGTCTCACCTGGACCTGGTGACTCTCGTTCCCACATGAACCACCAGGTCCTGGTGACTGGGTTGTTCTTGTAGAATCACTTTTAACTGGTGACTCCAGTCCCACTAGGGCCTCACGTGAATCGGGTGACTTGGCCTGCAGGTTGGCCTCACATGGACCTGGTTAGTGGGGATGCCACTTGGGTCTCACCCATACTTGGTGACTCACGTCTCCTCCTGTGCCTCTTGGACCTGGTGAATCTGGTCCTTACCTTGTCCTCTCCCAGACCCGGGGACTCTGGTCACCACGTGGGCCTCACCTGGACCTGGTGATTCCGGTCCCCATCTGGGCCTCACTCAGTCCTGGTGACTTTGTTCCCCACCTTGACCTGATTGCTGTGGACTCTTTCATGGCCTCACCTGGACCTGGTGACTCTGATCCTATCTGCTTGTCACCCAGACCTGGTGACTCTGGTCCTCACCTGGGCATCATTGGTACCTGGTGACTCTGTTCCACACCTGAGCCTCACCTGGACATGAGGCTCTGGACTCTCGAACCACTCTGGGCCTAACCCTGACCTGGTGACTCTGGTCTCCATCTGGATGTCACATGGACCAGGTGATTCTGGTACCCCTCTCGGCCTCAACCAGTTCTGGTGACTCTGGTCCTCAACTGGGCCTCACCTGGACCTATTGAATATGCTCCATCTGGGCCTCATTTGGACCTGGTGACTCTGGTCCCTACCTGGGCATCATCGGGACATGGATCCACTGCATGGCCTGTAGGTTGGCCTCAGCTGGACCTGGTAACTCTGGTCCCTACCTGGGCATCATCGGGACACGGTTCCTCTGCATGGCCTCCAGGTTGGCCTCACCTGGACCTAGGGAGTGGGGTTGCCACCTGGGGCTCACCCATACCTGGTGACACAGGTCCACACGTGGGCCTCACTTGGACGTGTGTGAATGGTCCTTACCTGGTCCTCACCCGGAACTCCTAACTCGGGTCACCACCTGGGAATCACATGAACCTGGTTAATCTGGTCCCCATCTGGTCCTCATCCAGTCCTGGTGACTTTGTCACCCCACCTGGACCTGATTGTGGACTCCTTCTTGGCCTCACCTGGAACTGGTGACTCTGATCCTTACTGGGCCTCACCCAGATCTGGTGACTCTGGTCCTCACCTATGGACCATTAGGACCTGGATACTCTGTTCCACACCTGAGCCTCACCTGGACATGATGACTCTGGATCCCCTCTGGGCCTCACCCTGACATGATGACTCTGGTCCCCATCAGGATGTCACCTAGACTAGGTGAATCTGGTATCCCTCTAGGACTCAACTTGACCTGGTGACTCTGGTCCTGAACTGGGCCTCACGGGGACCTAGTGAACATGCTCCCCACCTGCGCCTCATCTGGATCTGGTGACTCTGGTTCTACATGGGAATCACTGGGACCTGGATACTCTCTATATATGGGCCTCACCTGGACCTGGTGACTGTGGTCCCACCTGGGCCTCACCTGGACGAGGTGACTGGTTCCCACAGGGACCTCACCTGGACCTGGTGACTCAGGTCCTCATATGGGCATCATGGGACCTGGTTTCTGAGTTCCACATCGGGGCCTCACCTGGACGACTCTGACTCTGGTCCCCACCTGGATATCACCAGGACCGGGAGACTCTGGTCCCCCTCTGGGAATCACCCGGGGCTGTCGACACTTGTCCTCAGCTGGGCCTCAACAGGACCTGGTGAATCTACTCCTCACTTAGGCCTCGTCTGGACCTTGTGACTCTTTTCCACCTGGCATCAATGGGACATGGTTACTCTGTTTCCCACCTGGGTCTCACCTGGACATGATTACTTTGCTCCACACTTTGGCATCAACAAGTCCTGATGACTCTGGTCCCCCTACCTAGTCCTCAATCTGGACCTGGGGACTATGGTCCCCACCTGGGTCTCACCTGGACCTGGTGAATCTCGTTCCCACATGAACCACACCTGGACCTGGTGACTGTGGTGTTCTTGTAGACTCACATTTACCTGGTGACTCCGGTCCCCACTAGGGCCTCACCTGGATCTGGTGACTCTGCAGGTTGGCCTCACCTGGACCTGGTGAGTGGGTTGCCCTAGGGCCTCACCCATACCTGGTGACTCAGGTCCCCATGTGAGCCTCTTGGACCTGGTGAATCTGGTCCTTACCTGGTCCTCTCCCAGACCCGATGACTCTGGTCACCACCTGGGCCTCACCTGGATCTGGTGAATCTGGTCCCAATCTGGGCCTCACCCATTCTTGATGACTTTGTTCCACACCTTGACCTGATTGCTGTGGACTCTTTCTTGGCCTCACCTGGAACTGGTGACTCTGATCCTATCTGCGCGTCACCCAGACCTGTTGACTCTGGTCCTTACCTGGGCATCATTCGTACCTGGTGACTCTGTTCCACACCTGAGCCTCACCTGGTCATGATGACTCTGGAACTTCTCTGGGCCTCACCCTGACCTGGTGACTCTGGTCCCCATTAGGACGTAACCTGGACTGGGTGATTCTGGTTCCCATCTAGGCCTCAAGCAGATCTGGTGATTCTGGTCCTCAACTGGGCCTGGACTTAGTGTGAATATGCTCCATCTTGGCCTCATTTGGACCTGGTGACTCGGGTCCCTAACTAGGCATCATCGGGACATGGTTCTGCGCATCGCCTGCAGGTTGGCCTCACCTGAACCTGGTGAGTGGGATTGCCACCTGTGGCTCACCGATACCTGGTGACTCAGGTCCCCACGTGGGCCTCTTGGACTGGTGAATCTGGTCCTTACCTCGTCTTCTCCCAACCTGGGGACTCTGGTCATCACCTGGGCCTCACCTGAGAAGGGAAACTGGTCCCCATCTGGGCCTCACCCAGTCCTGGTTACTTTGTTCCCCACCTGGAACTGATTCTGTGGACTCTTTCTTTGCCTCACCTGCAACTGGTGACTCTGATCCTATCTGCGCGTCACCCAGATCTGTTGATTCTGGTCCTCATGTGGGCATCTTGGTACCTGGTGACTCAGTTCCAACCTGAGCCTCACCTGGACATGATGACTGGAACCTCTCTGGGCCTCACCCTGTCCTGGTGACTGTCCCCATCTGGATGTCACCTGGACCAGGTGATTTTGGTACCCCTCTGAGCCTCAACAGATCTGGTGACTCTGGTCCTCAACTGGGCCTCACCTGGACCTAGTGAATATGCTCCATCTGGGCCTCATTTGGACCTGGTGACTCTGGTCCCTCCCTCGGCATCATCGGTACATGGTTCCACTGCATGGCCTGCAGGTTGACATCACCTGGACCTGGTAACTATGGTTCCTACATGGGCATAATCGGACACGGTTCCTTGCATGGCGCGAAAGATGGCCTCTCTGGACCTGAGTGTGGTTGCCACCTGTGCCTCACCCGTACCTGGGGACACAGGCCCCTCGTCGCCTCTTGGACCTGGTGAATCTGGTCCTTACCTGGTCGTTCCCATACCCGGGGTCTCTGGTCACCCCCTGGGCCTCACCTGGATGGTCAATCTGGTCCCCATCTGGCACACCCAGTCCTGGTGACTTTGTTCCCCACCTGGATGATTGCTGTGGACAATTCTTGGCCTCACCTTGAACTGGTGACTCTGATCCTATCTGCACATTACCCAGACCTGGTGACTCTGGTCCTCACCTGGGCATCTTTGATACCTGGTGACTCTGTTCCACACCTGAGCCCTCACCTGGACATGTTAACTCTGGAACGTCTCTGGGCCTCATCCTGACCTGGTGACTCTGGTCCCCATCTGGATGTCACCTGGACCAGGTGATTCTGGTACCCCTCTAGGCCTCAACCAGGTCTTGTGACTCTGGTACTCCACTGCACCTCACCTGGACCTAGTAAATATGCTCCATCTGGGTCTCATGGACCTGGTGTTTCTGATCCCAACCCTCGGCATCATAGGGACATGGTTTTACTGCTTGGCCTGCAGGTTGGCCTCACCTGGACCTGTTAAATCTCGTCCCTACCGGGCATCAT